>NC_030444.2:16092686-16100186 GCF_001660625.3 Ictalurus punctatus
CGTGTTTGTCTCTCTCTCTCTCACTCACACACACACACACTCTCTCACTCACACACACACACACACACACACCATCCATACATACACACACACTCACCTCTAACGCGCATGGCTTTAGGGAAAGCGCGCCAGGACGCACCGCACGCGCATCAGTGTCTCGTGTGAGAGTCCGTTAAGCTCGCGAGCGTCTTCTCTGCCGGAACCAGAATGTCACCGAGACGGATGCTGAGTTCATAACACGTCCTTTATTTCTATTTTCTCACACGGTTCCGTGTCGCTGCACTTATCCATGGCCTCGAACGTGACGCGCAACTGGACCAATCAGTTCGCGCAGCCGCCGTGGCGCGTGGCTCTGTGGTCGGTGGCGTACGGTTCGGTTCTGACCGTGGCCCTGTTCGGGAACCTGGTGGTGGTGTGGATCATCGTGGCGCACCGCAGGATGCGCACCGTCACCAACTACTTCCTGCTGAACTCCGCGTTCTGCGACGCCTCCATGGCCGCGTTCAACACGCTCATTAACTTCATCTACGCGGCGCACGGGGACTGGTACTTCGGCGAGGCGTACTGCAAGTTCCACAACTTTTTCCCGGTCGCCGCGGTGTTCGCCAGCATCTACTCCATGACCGCCATCGCCATGGACCGGTACCGAGCTTCATTTTAATATCATCATCATCCTCAACTCCTCATTCTCCATCAGCGTGCTTCTGAGCAGTAAAGACTATAAGAATAAGAACAAGAAGAAAATAGAATTATTATTATTATTATTATTATTATTATTATTATTATTATTATTAGAGATGGTGCAGTTTACAGAACGCTACTAAGCAATTAAACCAGTATATAAATACATTGTTATACATGTTCTTTTGACTCCTTTTTATGTCTTTATTTGAACTGTATGAAATGTGCTATATAAATAATGTTGCCCCTTAGTATTATTATTATTATTATTATTATTATTATTATTATTATTATTATTATTATATTCGCTCTCAAATCTAATCTCCTCCAAAGATAAGCCTTCAGACTGAGTGGAGGAGATAATATTATTCTTATGAAGTTTGGGAATTTAATTTCCTACTGCGCGCTCTCTCTCTCTCTCTCTCTCTCTCTCTCTCTCTCTCTCTCTCTTTCTCTCTCTCACACACACACACACACACTCACTCACTCTCTCACACACACACACACACACACTCTCTCTCTCTCTCTCTCTCTCTCTCTCTCTCTCTCTCTCTCTGTTTGTCACGTTCTCTCATAACTACACTGTAAAGGATAAAATGAATTTATGTTTTTTTCCATCTCACCTGTCAGAACCGAGACACTAGAACCTTGTTAGAGTGCTGGTTCTCCGACGGTGTGATTGATTGTGATGTTTATGTGACAGGTACATGGCCATCATCCATCCTCTGAAGCCCAGATTATCAGCCACAGCCACTAAAGTGGTCATTGTGTGTATCTGGGTTCTCGCTGTGGTTCTGGCTTTCCCTCTTTGCTTCTACTCCACCATCAGGAGTCTACCTCGAAGAACCATCTGCTACGTCGCTTGGCCAAGACCAGCTGAAGATTCATTAATGTATGAGAGAAACAATTCATTCATTCATTCGTGAGAGGGAACCCAGTTCCTTCACTGCTGTGCTAATGATGGGTGTGGTATCAAATATACACTCCTCCTCACAGGTTCCTGGGGGGTTTTTGCTTCCCAAATATTTCTGTAATGGGGAAAGCTTCTGCATTGGGTTCCACATAGACCCTTTAATACTTTCTCCAGATAAGTAACTAAAGGACTCTTAAGGGTCTAGATTTAACATTTTGTTGTATGAGTGTAGAAGTTATATTCAGCATAAAAGTAGGCTGGCTGGAAATAAAGGGTTCCTCAAGAAGAATAGCTTTTTGAAGAATAGCTTTCCCCTTTGAGGAAGTACAAGAACCCCTTTAGAGAACTGAAACCATAACCAATTCCTACAACTGCTCTCACATCCAAAGGGGAACCTTTTGAGGAATGGAAATCTTTTGTTCTAAGCTTGAAGAGAAGATTTAGAGGTTGATAAACTGAAGAACCCTTCAGGATACTAGAGTACTGGAACATTTTTCTCTAATATAATGGCAGATGTTTCATTGCTCATCCATGGAGCATCATGGATTCCCTACTTAGAAAAAAATGTCTGAACTGAAGAACATTCACAGCCTGCCGCATATCGCTCATATATACTGGAGATATAACTTCAATAACGTTTAGATGTGGACCCTCTGCTTCATCTAATAACGCTTATGATCCTCCAATGATCTTCTGCCCCTTAATCTGTACCCTGCTTTCTCAACTACACTCCTAGAAAAAAAAAAGGTTCCTCATGGGTTTTATGGATTATTAATGTGTGCAGTTGCTATTATTATAGAACCTTTAAGGGTTCCTCCATTTTATTTCTAAGAGTGTCGTGATACTTACCACATGTCTGTGATGGTCCAGGTACCACGCCATAGTGTCTGTGCTGGTCTACATGCTGCCCCTAGTGGTGATGGGAATTGCTTACACCATAATCGGAGTGACTCTGTGGGGAAGCGAAATTCCAGGAGACTCGTCAGACAACTATCACGGCCAGCTTCGCGCCAAGAGGAAGGTATGGAGAGAGAACTTAAATAACAAACATTATCACAAAGCAGCTTTAACGGGGTTTTCTGGACATGTCGGGATGCAACACGATCTATTTATATGCATCATAAAGGCAAGAGACTATTTAAACCTGAAATAAATGAACATGAGCTAGGAATTAGAAAATGGCGAGTACTGAAATAAATCTAATAGAAGTCTATCACCAGTATTTCACTGCATGATTACTGCTACTGGTAATTATCACAATTCGTTTAAATTCATTTGTTTAATTGAACAAAATGGTTTCCACTCATTATTCAGCAGCACATAGAATAGACTTGATCCAGCACATCGTGTTATTTTACATTTCTTTCTTTCTTTTAAACAATATATGGCCAATTTCCATAATGTGTTTTTAATTCACTTGAATTTTTAAAATGAAGTGAATCCATTAATGAGATCAGAATAAATGAATAACATCTAAATATAAACACTCTTCATCCTGTTCCATCAGAATTCATTCCCTCTGTGCTGTGGGAATCTTGCTTAAACATTATTACAGTCTAGACCCACAGATTAAGGTCATATGTGTGAGTACAGGCCAGCTGTGAGCTTTAAAACCCACGCGCACACACACACACACACACACACACACACACACACACACACACCGTGCACTATTCCAGAATGCGAGAGATCATTTAGCATCTCATCCTGTATCCTTTTCTAATCCGGGGCTAGTGGTTGAGGTGTGGAGATTATGGAGATTTAACGATGCGTTATAGAACTCACCTTTTAACCTTTTACTCACAGTCTGCTGAAACATGCTTTCACAGTGGCAGAGTAATTAACAGGATGTTTTAGAAAATCAAACCCACACGAACATTTGGGATATAACTAGAAACTCAGAAGTCCCACAGAGTTCAGCGTTAGGTCCAGTGTTGTTCTTTCCTTATATCCAGTGATTCATAAACATGAGGTTTTATTTCACTTCTCCGCTGAAGACACAACAGCAAGACAACGCAAAAGGAACGACGGTGTTCTGATCGATCAGTCCCTCCGGGATTACGCAATCGCAGAATCAATTAAGCGCTGCGATATTCAGAGGATATTCAAAATCACGCGGATTTGGGCCGAGACGCGTCACGTGACATTCAGCCGAATCCCTCTTCGATTCACGTGCGTCGTGAAGCTAAAAGCTCTCATTCACCAACAAACATCACCGTGAAAGAGCGAGCAGAACGATTTCACGTGATTGCAGTTTTGCAAATCCGAGAAGTTTTCCGCAAAAAAAGCAGAAAAAATCCGCAACGATCACAAAAGAATCCGTCCGGGACTGAGGAACGTTTCTGTTCCGCTTACAGTTTACCTTAAGGTTGTGATTTTGGCTCTCGGGGACAATATTGCTCTTTTAATGCACTGCATTTTTATCCCTCAGTTCTATACGCAGAATGTGTATCATTGTGTGTTTAACTCACTGATAACTGATCAAACAGAAACTCTAATATTTTATGAAAAACTGATGATCTGAATGTAAGGGCTCGTCGGTGCTGTCCACAAACTTCTGATCATTATAAATGCGTAATTGGAAAGACGCTCCATACAAAAAAATAAGAGGTGATCCATCAGGTTTAATAATGAAGCTCCATGAGATCAGTCCAAGTCGAGACAAGGCAACGAGCCAGCTCATAGTTCTGTCCGATTTCATTTTATTCCAGCAGCCAACACACCTGAGCCAGGTACCCAAGGGCTGATTACTGGCTCAGGTGTGTGTGTGTGTGTGTGTGTGTGTGTGTGTGTGTGTGTGTGTGTGTATGTGTGTGTGTGTGTGTGTGTGTGTGTGTGTGTGTGTGTGTGTGTATGTGTGTGTGTGTTACAGTCCCTCATTCTCGAGACATCACTCGTTCCTGTCGTGTGTGTTTCCTCCTGGCAGGACGTGTCTGCTTCTCCTCCTAGCTACTCTTAGATCATCACTAAAGGACAGCCGCCTCTTCATCACCCTCCTCATCAAACGCCCCCCCACAAGCCCCCCACACACACACCCCGCCGTTACTGCTGCGTCATCACTAACCTTTTACTGCTTTGTGTTTTGTGACTCGGTTGTCTCTCCATCCTCATTAAACTACACCGCGTGCTCTTTAGTACTCGAGTACCTTTGGAAAGTGTTGTCTGGAACAGGGTTATTGTTTGATTATGGACAGGTGCTTTGTCTGGTTGTGACGGACCGCTCTCGGGGGTTGTGTGTTTGGGTTTTAATGGAGGGCCGTGGACTCTGGAGGATTGGGGCGTTGTTTGAGTGACAGAGGCGTGACTTCAGTTCAGATCTTTAACTGATGTGTGTAGCGTGATGTGCGGTGCTGCTGTATTTAAAGTCTTTCCTTTCTCAGTCTTTGTTTTTTTTGTCAGATTGTGGTCATCTCTCATGTGATCAGTGTGTGTACCTTCTCTCTCATGTGATCATTCCTAATGAAATCCAGCCACAAGTCAGATGAATCTTTTTCATTTTTTTACTTTCATTAATTTAGAAAGGTGAATGACATTAATGAAACATTATTAAAACATCATGCTGAAGGTGAAGGAGAGGGTTCTTTGGTGTTCTTGTTAGGACCGGCTGTTCTCAAGGGTGTTTTTGGCCTTTAGCGCGGATTCAGAGGGAACAGAAGTAGATCATGACGCACCAATGAACAAAAAATGAAAAAGCTTTCATTTAAAGAGGATATAGAGGTCATTGCAAGGTTGTGTTTTTTTTTAAATTAAAGTAAATCAGAGTTAAAATGAGGAGGAAAATTCAATCCGATTCTATTCGGTATTTTAGTTAGTTTATTTATTTATTAAATATTCGAAGGTAAAAATGAAATGATTTGAACTAAATTTAAAACGTGATCCAGGTTCGATTATCGGGGAAGAAGAACAGCATGCGGCCAAAAGAAAACAGGCTAAACTCGGCACTTTTAAAGTAGTTTGCATATTATATTAAAATACATTTTCTGGACTACATGACAGTCAGTGTGTGTGTGTGTGTGTGTGTGTGTGTGTGTGTGTGTGTGTGTGTGTGAACAATTCAGTTTTATTACTTTAGGTCATGTTTTAACTTACATATTTTAAAAAACAACCCTCAGATTTAAGTTTAAATGTATTATACCCCGTGCTGTTGTGTAAGTTGATAACAGCGGTGTATGAACTCAAACCCATTCTCTGTCCTCAGGTGGTGAAGATGATGATTGTTGTAGTGGTGACCTTTGCCCTTTGCTGGTTGCCCTATCACGTGTACTTTATTGTCACTGGACTGAACAAACAGTTAAACAAGAGGAAGTCCATTCAGCAGGTTTACCTCTCAGTGCTGTGGCTGGCCATGAGCTCCACCATGTACAACCCCATCATCTACTGCTGCCTCAACAACAGGTCTCACACACTCCTCACACACTCCTCACACACTCACCACACACTCACTCACGCACACACACACCCTCTTTCTACAGGCAGGTAATAAAGTTATAATCATACCTTAGACACAATATTGCCAGGCGGTGAAACTTTCTAGTTTATAGGCCCTGCTGTAGCCTCTTTATCCTCCACCTCTTTCCTTAAAAGGCAACGCATGAAGCATACACAGTTTAAACATGGAGGGAAGGTCTATTTGGAGAAAGGGGGCGGGGCTTGTCCAACATTTCATTGCGCGTGTAATTCACCTTACAGGCAGCAGAGGGCGCCAAACATATCATTTCACTGATTTTCTGAGGTGTTTGTAAAATTAAGATGACCCTCACAAGAGCACACACAGGAATACAGTCTGGGGGGTTAAATCTAGAACCATCAAATGGGTTCTTATGTAAAACTCTACAGCAGCGTATAGGGTTTTTTCTAGAGTATGTTGTTGAAATGTTTAGGAAGAGAACCATTTGAGAACCCTTCTCAGAACACACATTCAGGTCAAGGTTGTTTAATCATAGTGAAAACCACAATCCCCCATCACAAATCTAATAACAACAACCAGAAACAATGATATGTGCTTTGGCTCTGAGCTTCTCATCTCTGGGTGATGAGAACTCACCTGAAGTTCCTTCTTTTAATCGATACAAGAACTTTTATTTTGTATTTTTGACATTTAAACCCCCTTGCAGTGTACAGATTATCCCCTGTGGTCCTGCAGGTTCAGAGCGGGCTTCAAAAGGGCTTTCCGGTGGTGTCCTTTCATCCGTGTATCGACTTATGATGAGTTGGAACTGCGTACAGCGCGACTCCACCCACGTAATCACAGCAGCATGTGCACGCTGTCCCGCGTCGACACCAGCGTCCTCGGCGACGACCCTCACCATGCCAACCGCAAGAGCACCAGGTCTGTGAACCACAGTGAGATCAACGCCTCCAAAGCTAGTCCTCCTCCCACCAAATACGGCCTGTACACCGACACAAGCTCCGCCTCCAAGCAATTCGACTAATGGCCATGAAAAATACGAAACCTTTTCTGTGTGATTTCCTCTTGCTGAAAGCACGGAACCTCCTGGCAGAGGCAACCAGGTCAGAATACAAGACGTCATCATGGTGAAATAAAAATGTTACAAAAATGTGTTTGTAGTTCTTAAGTCTGTTGCTCTAAAAATTGCTCATATTTAATATGAATATAAATAATCTGGTGCAGTATCTCAAGAGAAAACATTACCACATGCTTTGTGGTATGCCACACGCCGCACAGCTGTTTAAAACATGCCGTGTCGTAGAATCTTGATGTCTTGTCTGAAGTGATGACTGTATTGAACACATTAACTGCATGCTGTGATGCTGTGAGGTATTTTATGATGAAGTGTGTGCCGATGGTGTACTGTATTTCTTTTAAACGTTGCTATCGTTTCTATAAACGATTCCTCATACAGTATTTATCATATATGATCACACATTCGTGAGGTTTGATGATT
>NC_030444.2:16107686-16120186 GCF_001660625.3 Ictalurus punctatus
AGTGATCCGATCCGGTGTTTATATCAGACTCGTCTGCAGTGATCCGATCCGGTGTTTATATCAGATTCGTCTGCAGTGATCCGATCCGGTGTTTATATCAGACTCGTCTGCAGTGGTCTGATCCGGTGTTTATATCAGACTCGTCTGCAGTGGTCTGATCCGCGGTGTTTATATCAGATTCGTCTGCAGTGATCCGATCCGGTGTTTATATCAGACTCGTCTGCAGTGGTCTGATCCGGTGTTTATATCAGACTCGTCTGCAGTGGTCTGATCCGCGGTGTTTATATCAGACTCGTCTGCAGTGATCCGATCCGCGGTGTTTATATCAGACTCGTCTGCAGTGATCCGATCCGCGGTGTTTATATCAGACTCGTCTGCAGTGATCCGATCCGCGGTGTTTATATAAGACTCGTCTGCAGTGATCCGATCCGGTGTTTATATCAGACTCGTCTGCAGTGATCCGATCCGGTGTTTATATCAGACTCGTCTGCAGTGATCCGATCCGGTGTTTATATCAGACTCGTCTGCAGTGATCCGATCCGGTGTTTATATCAGACTCGTCTGCAGTGATCCGATCCGCGGTGTTTATATCAGATTCGTCTGCAGTGATCCGATCCGGTGTTTATATCAGACTCGTCTGCAGTGGTCTGATCCGGTGTTTATATCAGACTCGTCTGCAGTGGTCTGATCCGCGGTGTTTATATCAGACTCGTCTGCAGTGATCCGATCCGCGGTGTTTATATCAGACTCGTCTGCAGTGATCCGATCCGCGGTGTTTATATCAGACTCGTCTGCAGTGATCCGATCCGCGGTGTTTATATCAGACTCGTCTGCAGTGATCCGATCCGGTGTTTATATCAGACTCGTCTGCAGTGATCCGATCCGGTGTTTATATCAGACTCGTCTGCAGTGATCCGATCCGGTGTTTATATCAGACTCGTCTGCAGTGATCCGATCCGGTGTTTATATCAGACTCGTCTGCAGTGATCCGATCCGGTGTTTATATCAGACTCGTCTGCAGTGATCTGATCCGGTGTTTATATCAGACTCGTCTGCAGTGATCCGATCCGGTGTTTATATCAGACTCGTCTGCAGTGATCCGATCCGGTGTTTATATCAGACTCGTCTGCAGTGATCCGATCCGCGGAGGAACTCCTTCAGAAAAGGACATGAAGGTGGAGGGTGACTTTAAATGAAGTTTAGAGCGACACAGTACAATGATATAATCTTTCATAGACGTGTTCATGTTTAAACAATAAATATTAACAACGTCATATTCCATTCATTATGTATATATTTATTTATTTATTTATATGAAGTTGCTCAAGCAAGTGGCAAAACATTTAAACAGGTACTTCTCTCACCTGAGAGATCACAGAGTGATACATGACTTCAAATAGTCATTTTCCCGAATAATCCTGAAGAGTGGTTAAGATAAATGTTAAAGCATGACCCCTAAAAGCACACGTGAAGTGGCCTCTGTCTGCCTTCCCACACCCCCCCTCCTCACCCTCACCCCCCTCTCCTCACCCACACCCCCCTCTCCTCACCCTCACCCCCCTTCCCACTCCACCCTCTCCTCACCCTCACCCCCCTTCCCACACCCCCCTCTCCTCACCCTCACCCCCCTCTCCTCACCCACACCCCCCTCTCCTCACCCACACCCCCCTTCCCACTCCACCCTCACCCCACCACACCCCAAATAAACTCCAACTAAATCTACCTGAGTAATGTGGGTGGTCCAGTGTCTCATTTCACATGTAAAATGTTTTCACTTCTTCTTCTGTTAACAGCTCCACCACTGAGATGGGTTTTACTGATTCTCTTTCCGACTCTCAGCCATCAGACGTCTGGTCAGTCTGATTATTTATTACATGTTAAACATCACCATCATCTTACATGGTTTTATAGACATGTATAGACATAACTGTTCTGATAAAAGCTCTTCAGCAGGATTTTAATTGAGATGTTGCTGATTTATGGCCCAAATTCTCCTTCAGGAACATTTTCAGTGAAGGTTCAGTCTCCAGCCTCAGGGTTCCTTGGTTCCTCTGTGTCTCTACACTGTGCTCTTGTAAACAACATGGATGCTCGAAACCTGGAAGTGAGCTGGTACCATCCCAAAATGCAAAACACCCCGATCCTGTCCTACAAGAACACACAGATCCAGAGTCCTGTAGATGTTCAGTACCAGCGCAGAGTGTTCCTGTTAGGAGAACTGGAGAAAGGAGATGTCTCTCTGAAGCTGGAGAACCTGACGCTAGCAGATAGAGGAGAATACGTGTGCCATGTGAGCAGTGATAACTGGTACGACAAGGCCACGGTGTCCCTCACAGTGAGAGGTAACGCTTAGAGCATCCTTTCATTTAACAAATGAAACGCTCGTGATGGATCTAACTGTGGTATCTCTCTCTCTCTCTCTCTCTCTCTCTGTCTCTGTCTCTCTCTCTCTCTCTCTCTCGCTCTGTCTCTCTCTCTCTCTCTCTCTCTCTCTCGCTCTGTCTCTCTCTCTCTCTCTCTCGCTCTCTCTCTCTCTCTCTCTCTCTCTCTCGCTCTCTCTGTCTCTGTCTCTCTCTCTCTCTCTCTCTCTCGCTCTCTCTCTCTCTCTCTCTCTCTCTCTGTCTCTGTCTCTCTCTCTCTCTCTCTCTCGCTCTCTCTCTCTCTCTCTCTCTCGCTCTCTCTCTCTCTGTCTCTGTCTTTCTCTCTCTCTCTCTCTCTCTCGCTCTCTCTCTCTCTCTGTCTCTGTCTCTCTCTCTCTCTCTCTCTGTCTCTCTCTCTCTCTCTCTCTTTCTGTCTCTGTCTCTCTCTCTCTCTCTCTCTCTCTCTCTGTCTCTCTCTCTCTCTCTCTCTCTCTGTCTCTGTCTCTCTCTCTCTCTCTCTCTCTGTCTCTCTCTCTCTCTCTGTCTCTCTCTCTCTGTCTTTCTCTCTCTCTCTCTCTGTCTCTCTCTCTCAGTGGTGGGATCCACTCCTGTTCTCTCTTTAACTGGAGCAGGAGGAGGACAGATAAACGTTAGCTGTCAGTCACATGGGTGGCTTCCTGAGCCGTCAATCACCTGGACAGATAAAGAGGGGAGAGATCTGAAACATCTGAGCAAAGACAAGTTCAGCAACAGTAAGATCTACTCATGTACAGGTACAGTAAAGAACCTCATAAAAAAAGAAAAGAACCCCAAATGATCTCACCTTTTTTCTCAGGTTCTGAAGGGGTTGTGGATGTGTCCTCGTGGCTGATTGTGTCTCCCTCGGAGTCTGAGTGGATCTCCTGCTCTGTGGGTTTGTCTGATCAGGAGAGAAAAGAAGGCAGAATAATGTTATTCGTCCCTGCAGGTGTCACGGGTAATTCATACTGAAAAAATATCATTTATGTCAGGACATTTTAAAATGGTGGAATTGCAGAGAAGACTTCTGGTGATTTTGTTTATGTGAATGTGTGCAGAGTCGTGGAGTGGATACTTCATTGTGATTCCCATCCTCCTTCTTCTTCTTCTTCTTCTTCTGCTGTGTGCTGCCGGAATTACAGTGTATCGTAAAAAAGGTGTGATACAAAAGTTGACTCTAATAATAATATATGAACCAGGAGAATGAATATAAAATCCAAATCCAGTCTAAAACTGTAGACTGACTCCAACAAAAAGGTTGGTCTGGTAGACAGACACACGCATGGAGATCAGAACATTGTTACGTGTAACAGTACGGGGTCCTGATGGTGCATCACCAAAGAAGACAGTGTAAAGCGCTTTGGATAAAAGCACTATATAAGTAAGCCATTTACCATTTAAACACCTGCAAGATGAGGGCTGGAGCAGGTGTTTAAATGCCTCACTTATATAGTGCTTTTATCCAAAGCGCTTTACACTGTGTCTCATTCACACAGCAATAGTAGCAGAGCTGCACTGCAAGGCAGTGACTTGCCATCGGGAGCAACTCGGGGTTCAGCGTCTTGCCCAAGGACACTTCAGCATGTGGAGTCACATGGGCCAGGAATCGAACCGCCAACCCTACAATTAGTGGACGACCCGCTCAACCACCTGATCCACAGCCGCCCTGTTTTTAGGAAGTTTTTAGCGGGACTTTAGCAGGTCTTTAGCGAGACTTTAGCGGGTCTTTAAGGGGTCTTTAACGGGTCTTTAGCAGGTCTTTGGGCTGCCTAATTCAGGAGCGTTTTCTCTTTGTTGTAGGTCTGATTTTCTCCAAGAGAAAAGGGACAGAATATACAGAAGGTAGGTGCTGGGGTAGTTCACTTCATTAATAAAGTCCAGCTAAATGAGTGATAATAACAGAAGCTTTGTTTACCTATAAAACATCAGGAACTCCATCAGAAACTGCACCTCTGAGTAACATCTGTATGGAGAGTCAGGATCAGAATGATGCTCCATCTATAATTCCTCATTCTGTGGTTGTAGGTTGGTCCCATCTTCTCATCTATACACTTCCTACACACACCTGATCAGCAGTTTATCATCTAATTATGTTTTCATCTCAGGAAATATTTAAAAGTCTCTGTTCCTGAAACGTTCTGTTTATTCTTTCTTTCTGCTAATAGATATAGATCAACCTTCTGAGCAAAGGGAAAAAACGCCACCAGCTCCATGTCCAGGTAAAAGTTTTTTAAAGCAGCTTCATGAACCTCTAACACTCTCGCTAAACGTATCGGCCTTAAAGGTGTTTCTGGGGGAACGCTTAAAGATCCTGTGAATTATTTTTTTTTACAACAGAGTGTTTCCCAAGTAAATGAGTTCCAAGTAAAACTATTTCAGAAAGTTAAGTACCCTTAATCACTCAATTAACCCGTAAGGAACCCAGAAGAACCTTATTGTATTTGAGTGTTTTATTTATAATAAAAGTTTATTGGTTTAAAGAATTTAAATTAAGTGACACTAGTTCTTCCATCTCTTCTATCAAGACCCCAAATCAGTCCAATCTGAATCCTAGAAAAGCTCTAAATCTGTTTCTACTGATTTTCTGTTCTGTGTTTGTGAGAGCAGATCTCAATCAGCAGAAATCATCTGAACAGCAGAATCCTGAAGAAGTGAAAGAAACCCCACACGTTGCAGGTAAATATACATTCATGTAGATTAATGGAGTTACAGAACAACAGTGCACCTCAGAATACTGATGTAGTCCATGTAAATATCAACTTTATTTAGGTTTATTACTGCTCTTTATGTTAAACACTGAAATTTAGAAACTTCTTTTTTAATTGTGCAACGTGCACATTACTGTTGTCATTTTGTTAGCTGATACGTTCCAAAGATCTATATTTTAATATGTTTTAGAAAGAAATTCGTACAGCACATAGGTATCAAGTTCATTATTGAGATTTTTCATAGAAACATGCAGTGTGTATTCAAAATTATAACTGCTGCTGTTTGCTGCCGCTCACTTCTACTTTTCAAAAACATAACATTTGCTAAAAATTTAATATGAATGCACTGATACTTAGTTCTGTTGACACCCAGAATCCAGAGAAGAGGACCCAGGATCCTGCTCCTCCTCACCAGGGTTCTCCACTGCTGGTTCAACCACTGATAAACCAAACTTCACTCCCACCACCTCAAATCCCACACCTGCTGCTACCATCTCAGAGTCTGCCACTGTCTCCACAACATCTGCAGGAAGTTTCAGCTCAGCCAATAAACATCCTACCAAAAATGCTGAAAGAAAAAGAAAAAACACCAAAGGGAGAAAGAACAAAGACAGAGCAAATGAAACAGAAAGCTCTTTTAACAAAGCTAAAGCAAGAGAAATCAGTACCAGGACATTTAACATGGAAAGCAAAGCAGACTGCTCTGAGTCCAAGCATCTCTGTAAGCAAGAAGCAGTAGAGAGTGAAGGTAAGAAATGTGGGGAAATGTGAACATTAAAATAACAATTTTACTGATTATTTTATACTGCTAAAAGTCTCAGTGTTTTTGGTTATTTTTATACAGATCTTGTATACACTGTATACGTACGATACTCCAGCTGTTTTATTTAGTGTCTGTTAGATATTATTAAAAATCTGAATTGTAAATTAATTGTACTTTAGGTAAATACATCATACCATTTAACAAAAATCTGAATATTTCTGAATATACCGTCTCATAAACAATATTGTTTTGTTAATCAGCGAACATTTCATAGTATACCATCTCACACTGCAAAAATACACAAACTGCTGTGTTATAAAATAGGTAAGAAAGCCAAACAGGTTGTGTGTGTGTGTGTGTGTGTGTGTTCGTGTGTGTGTGTGTTTTCCTTAACCGCTACTGTAAAGACCGGTTTGTTTTTAGAGATGCTAAAAATTGAATGGGAACGATCCTAAAGTGTCATCAGTCAGGATCAGAAACACATTATCTCTAAACACAACACAACACATATTTCACAACACAAACACAACGCATATTTCTATTTATTCGACTTTTCTGAGTTTGTAAAATTATTGATTAACTGTGATTTATGATTTTTCTAACAGATTTGGTCCAAGTGAAAAAATTCAAAGGTAAGAAATAAATTCAGTTTAACATTACTGACTTCCTGTGAAGTGTAAAGTAGTAATAATAATAATAATAATAATAATAATAATAATAATAATAATGATGATAATGTTATTTCTGCAGTGAACATCACCATCGACGGAGAGGAAACTCCAGAGTTCCTGACACACGAGGAAAAGGAGGTGAAGTGCTCCACTCCAGTGAATACATGGGACAGAAATCCTGATGATGATAAAATCTTCACTCTGTGTAAAGAGAAGTTTCACTGTGGTAAACGTTATTGGGAGGTGAAAGTGAGAGCGTCACATAAAGAAGAGAAACTGTCCTGGTTCGTTGGTGTAGCGAGTGATGCAGCTGAGAGAAAGTACAGCGTCCCGTTTACACCACACAATGAACTCTGGGTTCTCTGCTATGAAAGAGAAACAGGGCTTTATATCGGAGACGAAACAGAACGCATTTCAGTCCCAGACGTTAATAAAGAGCTCACAGCAGTGGGAGTGTTTTTAGACTGTGATAAACACACACTGTCATTTTATAATATTGATACACAATCACACATCTACACTTTCACTAACGTGGAGCCCAAAACACCTCTGCGTCCTCTGATCAGCCCCGGAGTCCGAGACAGTCATCCTGTACGCATTCTTTAGTAAAGTAATCTTATCTGTATTTCTATCATTTGTGATTATGAAGTGTACGTAACACATTCACAACATCTTCCATCTCTGAATAGTGAAATGATTCCTCACAGCTGTAAATACGCTCCTTTAGTACGGCTTACTGTAGTTAGAAAATACATTTTTATGATATCGTTACTGATATGACAATAAAGTGTGGACATGTAAGTTTGCTGCTTTACTGTCGGTTTTCTGTTTTGCTTTGAACTTTGTGAATGATTTCATTAAAATGGAACAAATTTTATATATATATATAAAAAAGAGACATTGCTGTAATTTCTTGTTTTGTGTGTAAAGTAAGTAGAAGATGACTGTGGCAGGTTTAACACTTTTATTAACACAAACTGCAGTAGTTCGTCAGAATTCATATTATACATTTCTGTATAAAGTATCATTTGGTTTTGAAATTCTGATATTTAACAGAACTTTAAACACGCAGTAGAGATGTATAATCTGCACTTTAATCTAGTACAATAACACAAAGGCCTAAATAATCAGATATGGCACATACTATTAGACTGTCTTGTGCTTCTTTAATAATAGATGTAATATATAAGGAATAAACAGTGTGCGTTTGTACAGTAAAATGATGAAGCACTGTCACGATTTCAAGGCAGAGACGGATACCAGTGCAGATTTACTTTTAATTAATAGCACAACAAAACAAGAACTATAAACACGATGCAAAACACTGAGGCAAAGACTAAACATAAACCAAAGACCTTAAACACAGCAGCATAGACAACGGCAAAGGAAAACAAACGTCAGATACAGAGTGCAGTGTAAACTGTGCTATACACAGGAGTGCTTGTTAACAAGAATGTGATTCAGGTGCAGGTGGTCACGTGACTGTGATGCAGTGAGGTGCAGTGGCTGCTGGGAACTGTAGTTCAGAGTTCCTTCTCTAATACATGACACAGACTTACAGTTATCACCCTGAAACTGATTATTTTCTTTCAGCAGCATGTCACCAAGTGTTTTATTCCTCTTATACCACAGCAGTTTACCAATGATTAGAGTTTTAATTTATTAAATACTTTCATTTATACTTTATTATTTATCTGTTTATAGTTACATTTAGTGTTGTGGAATATTTGTGAAACAAGTTCTGTTGTCACTTCTGTTGTCAGGGTCATGTACATACAGCTGTGATCGATGTTAATCTTTAGATCCATTAAGTAAAATACACTTGTTGTTTATGTGGAACACTACCACAGATGTGGAACACTTACACAGATGTGGAACACTACCACAGATGTGGAACACTTACACAGATGTGGGACACTTACACAGATGTGGGACACTAACACAGATGTGGAACACTTACACAGATGTGGGACACTACCACAGATGTGGGACACTAACACAGATGTGGGACACTTACACAGATGTGGGACACTTACACAGATGTGGAACACTACCACAGATGTGGGACACTTACACAGATGTGGGACACTTACACAGATGTGGGACACTTACACAGATGTGGGACACTAACACAGATGTGGGACACTTACACAGATGTGGAACACTTACACAGATGTGGGACACTTACACAGATGTGGGACACTAACACAGATGTGGAACACTACCACAGATGTGGGACACTTACACAGATGTGGAACACTACCACAGATGTGGGACACTTACACAGATGTGGGACACTTACACAGATGTGGGACACTAACACAGGTGTGGGACACTAACACAGGTGTGGGACACTAACACAGATGTGGGACACTAACACAGATGTGGGACACTAACACAGGTGTGGGACACTAACACAGATGTGGAACACTTACACAGATGTGGGACACTTACACAGATGTGGAACACTACCACAGATGTGGGACACTTACACAGATGTGGGACACTTACACAGCTGTGGGACACTTACACAGATGTGGGACACTAACACAGATGTGGGACACTAACACAGGTGTGGGACACTAACACAGATGTGGGACACTTACACAGATGTGGAACACTTACACAGATGTGGAACACTTACACAGATGTGGGACACTTACACAGATGTGGAACACTTACACAGATGTGGGACACTTACACAGATGTGGAACACATCCAGGAGGATGATGTGAAAGTGAAAGTAGAAGTGGAGGTCTGACTTCACTCCTCTCTGACTGTAGACGGACTCGCAGGTCTTCCAGCAGAACTTTACACATTATTCACTTCATACTGGTTTATCTGAAGCTTTCGGAGAGTACAGTGTTCCTGCTGCCATGATTCCAGGTAAGAGAAAGGTTTGGGCGTTTCTTCTCCTCTGTACGGTGCAGGAACGGCGAGATTGTGACTGCAGATTAATCCGGTCGCTCGGTGAGAGATCGGATTCAGCATTCCAGAGAAAAGATCGAATTCAATCCTTCACCACAAATATCACTTCATATCAAATCTTCAGCCTTCCGTCAGTTTCACTACCATGCACTGCATCGAGTTCGTGGGAATTCGGTAGAAACCCCTGATCGAGGAAGCAGGGGCAGTAGGGGCAGGAGGGGCAGGAGCTGGAGTGCGGGTCTATTCGGGGTTTGACGGTAATCATCGCCTTTATTCAGTCCGCTTTCTAAATCCTCATCAGAACCAAAACAACTCCCCAGAAACAGGTCCAAACCCGCGGAACCGAGTGTGTGCGCATTCCTGCGCGTCTTCCAACCGTCCAACCGAGTGGGGGGGGGATTTCAAGGGGAGACGGTGTTCCATTTCAAACCGGAAATGAGGCGGGTTTTCCCCTCTTTTCCCACCTGAAAGCCTGCTCCAGGTTCACACACACTGCAGCATGAACGCGGTGTTTATATCAGACTCGTCTGCAGTGGTCTGATCCGCGGTGTTTATATCAGATTCGTCTGCAGTGATCCGATCCGGTGTTTATATCAGACTCGTCTGCAGTGATCCGATCCGGTGTTTATATCAGACTCGTCTGCAGTGGTCTGATCCGGTGTTTATATCAGACTCGTCTGCAGTGATCCGATCCGGTGTTTATATCAGACTCGTCTGCAGTGATCCGATCCGGTGTTTATATCAGACTCGTCTGCAGTGATCTGATCCGGTGTTTATATCAGACTCGTCTGCAGTGGTCTGATCCGCGGTGTTTATATCAGACTCGTCTGCAGTGATCCGATCCGGTGTTTATATCAGACTCGTCTGCAGTGATCCGATCCGCGGTGTTTATATCAGACTCGTCTGCAGTGATCCGATCCGGTGTTTATATCAGACTCGTCTGCAGTGATCTGATCCGGTGTTTATATCAGACTCGTCTGCAGTGATCCGATCTGCGGTGTTTATATCAGACTCGTCTGCAGTGACCCGATCCGGTGTTTATATCAGACTCGTCTGCAGTGATCCGATCCGCGGTGTTTATATCAGACTCGTCTGCAGTGATCTGATCCGCGGTGTTTATATCAGACTCGTCTGCAGTGATCCGATCCGGTGTTTATATCAGACTCGTCTGCAGTGATCCGATCCGGTGTTTATATCAGACTCGTCTGCAGTGATCCGATCCGGTGTTTATATCAGACTCGTCTGCAGTGGTCTGATCCGCGGTGTTTATATCAGACTCGTCTGCAGTGGTCTGATCCGCGGTGTTTATATCAGACTCGTCTGCAGTGATCCGATCCGCGGTGTTTATATCAGACTCGTCTGCAGTGATCCGATCCGGTGTTTATATCAGACTCGTCTGCAGTGGTCTGATCCGCGGTGTTTATATCAGACTCGTCTGCAGTGATCCGATCCGGTGTTTATATCAGACTCGTCTGCAGTGGTCTGATCCGCGGTGTTTATATCAGACTCGTCTGCAGTGATCCGATCCGGTGTTTATATCAGACTCGTCTGCAGTGATCCGATCCGCGGTGTTTATATCAGACTCGTCTGCAGTGATCCGATCCGGTGTTTATATCAGACTCGTCTGCAGTGATCTGATCCGGTGTTTATATCAGACTCGTCTGCAGTGATCCGATCCGGTGTTTATATCAGACTCGTCTGCAGTGATCCGATCCGGTGTTTATATCAGACTCGTCTGCAGTGATCCGATCCGCGGAGGAACTCCTTCAGAAAAGGACATGAAGGTGGAGGGTGACTTTAAATGAAGTTTAGAGCGACACAGTACAATGATATAATCTTTCATAGACGTGTTCATGTTTAAACAATAAATATTAACAACGTCATATTCCATTCATTATGTATATATTTATTTATTTATTTATATGAAGTTGCTCAAGCAAGTGGCAAAACATTTAAACAGGTACTTCTCTCACCTGAGAGATCACAGAGTGATACATGACTTCAAATAGTCATTTTCCCGAATAATCCTGAAGAGTGGTTAAGATAAATGTTAAAGCATGACCCCTAAAAGCACACGTGAAGTGGCCTCTGTCTGCCTTCCCACACCCCCCCTCCTCACCCTCACCCCCCTCTCCTCACCCACACCCCCCTCTCCTCACCCTCACCCCCCTTCCCACTCCACCCTCTCCTCACCCTCACCCCCCTTCCCACACCCCCCTCTCCTCACCCTCACCCCCCTCTCCTCACCCACACCCCCCTCTCCTCACCCACACCCCCCTTCCCACTCCACCCTCACCCCACCACACCCCAAATAAACTCCAACTAAATCTACCTGAGTAATGTGGGTGGTCCAGTGTCTCATTTCACATGTAAAATGTTTTCACTTCTTCTTCTGTTAACAGCTCCACCACTGAGATGGGTTTTACTGATTCTCTTTCCGACTCTCAGCCATCAGACGTCTGGTCAGTCTGATTATTTATTACATGTTAAACATCACCATCATCTTACATGGTTTTATAGACATGTATAGACATAACTGTTCTGATAAAAGCTCTTCAGCAGGATTTTAATTGAGATGTTGCTGATTTATGGCCCAAATTCTCCTTCAGGAACATTTTCAGTGAAGGTTCAGTCTCCAGCCTCAGGGTTCCTTGGTTCCTCTGTGTCTCTACACTGTGCTCTTGTAAACAACATGGATGCTCGAAACCTGGAAGTGAGCTGGTACCGTCCCAAAATGCAAAACACCCCGATCCTGTCCTACAAGAACACACAGATCCAGAGTCCTGTAGATGTTCAGTACCAGCGCAGAGTGTTCCTGTTAGGAGAACTGGAGAAAGGAGATGTCTCTCTGAAGCTGGAGAACCTGACGCTAGCAGATAGAGGAGAATACGTGTGCCATGTGAGCAGTGATAACTGGTACGACAAGGCCACGGTGTCCCTCACAGTGAGAGGTAACGCTTAGAGCATCCTTTCATTTAACAAATGAAACGCTCGTGATGGATCTAACTGTGGTATCTGTCTCTCTCTCTCTCTCTCTCTCTCTGTCTCTGTC
>NC_030444.2:16122686-16150186 GCF_001660625.3 Ictalurus punctatus
AAACTGCACCTCTGAGTAACATCTGTATGGAGAGTCAGGATCAGAATGATGCTCCATCTATAATTCCTCATTCTGTGGTTGTAGGTTGGTCCCATCTTCTCATCTATACACTTCCTACACACACCTGATCAGCAGTTTATCATCTAATTATGTTTTCATCTCAGGAAATATTTAAAAGTCTCTGTTCCTGAAACGTTCTGTTTATTCTTTCTTTCTGCTAATAGATATAGATCAACCTTCTGAGCAAAGGGAAAAAACGCCACCAGCTCCATGTCCAGGTAAAAGTTTTTTAAAGCAGCTTCATGAACCTCTAACACTCTCGCTAAACGTATCGGCCTTAAAGGTGTTTCTGGGGGAACGCTTAAAGATCCTGTGAATTATTTTTTTTTACAACAGAGTGTTTCCCAAGTAAATGAGTTCCAAGTAAAACTATTTCAGAAAGTTAAGTACCCTTAATCACTCAATTAACCCGTAAGGAACCCAGAAGAACCTTATTGTATTTGAGTGTTTTATTTATAATAAAAGTTTATTGGTTTTCCCAAAATATTTTTATTTAGAAAGAAAACATATTTCCTGTCACATAGCAACAATACCATTCTCATTTTTGTTATACTTGCATATACACACATACATATATACACACACATACATATACACACATACATACATATATATATACATACACACACATACATATACACACATACATATATACACACACATACATATATATATATACATACACACACATACATATACACACATACATATATACACACACATACATATATATATATACATATACACACATACATATACACACATACATATATATATACATACACACACATACATACACACACATACATATACACACATACATACATATATATATACATACACACACATACATATACACACATACATATATATATATACATACACACACATACATATACACACACATACATATACACACATACATATATACACACACATACATATATATATATATACATACACACACATACATATACACACACATACATACATACATACATACATACATATATATATATACATACACACACATACATATACACACATACATGCATACATACATACATACATATATATATACATACACATACACAAAGAGTACAATCAACCAAACAGCACCCCCCACCCATCCCCCCACCCCCCCGGCTCATCATGGCTAACCAATATCTATACGTGGTTATGTACATCTTGTAAAATCCAACAACAGCCACGAAAATGGTGGGAAGTGTCTGTAAAATATGAAATAAAGGGTTGCCATTTATAAAAAAAAAAATAAAATAATAATAATAAAAAAAAAACCTTGTCCATACATCCCCTCATTGTATATTTTATTTTCTTGAGTTTTTTTTTTTATTTAGCAGACTTCCAACACAACAGTAGGGAACGTCTTGCTATCAGGGATGTGAAAGCGATCGTATCTTTTTGTGCAGAGCGTAATGGAACTGAGGCATCAGGAATCACAAAAAGTTTATTGGTTTAAAGAATTTAAATTAAGTGACACTAGTTCTTCCATCTCTTCTATCAAGACCCCAAATCAGTCCAATCTGAATCCTAGAAAGGCTCTAAATCTGTTTCTACTGATTTTCTGTTCTGTGTTTGTGAGAGCAGATCTCAATCAGCAGAAATCATCTGAACAGCAGAATCCTGAAGAAGTGAAAGAAACCCCACACGTTGCAGGTAAATATACATTCATGTAGATTAATGGAGTTACAGAACAACAGTGCACCTCAGAATACTGATGTAGTCGATGTAAATATCAACTTTATTTAGGTTTATTACTGCTCTTTATGTTAAACACTGAAATTTAGAAACTTCTTTTTTAATTGTGCAACGTGCACATTACTGTTGTCATTTTGTTAGCTGATACGTTCCTAGATCTATATTTTAATATGTTTTAGAAAGAAATTCGTACAGCACATAGGTATCAAGTTCATTATTGAGATTTTTCATAGAAACATGCAGTGTGTATTCAAAATTATAACTGCTGCTGTTTGCTGCCGCTCACTTCTACTTTTCAAAAACATAACATTTGCTAAAAATTTAATATGAATGCACTGATACTTAGTTCTGTTGACACCCAGAATCCAGAGAAGAGGACCCAGGATCCTGCTCCTCCTCACCAGGGTTCTCCACTGCTGGTTCAACCACTGATAAACCAAACTTCACTGCCTCTATCTCACATTTCAAACCTGCTGCCCCCATGTCAGAGATGGAACCTTCTGGTATCACCTCAAATCCCATAACTGCTGGCTCCAGCTCAAATCCCACCCCCCCTATCACCAGCTCAAATCCCACACCTGCTGCCCCCATGTCAGACATGGAACTTTCTGCCATCATCTCAAATTCCACACCCACTACCACCATTTCAGAGACCTTGCTTTCTGACAGACCCTCAAATCATACAACCGCTGCCTCTGCCGCAAATCCCAGACTCACTATCACCAGCTCAAATCCCACAACTGCTGCCACCAACTCAAATCCCACACCTGCTACAACCAACTCAAATCCCACACCTGCTGCCACCAACTCAAATCCCACACCTGCTGCCACCAACACAAATCCCACACCTGCTACAACCAACTCAAATCCCACACCTGCTGCCACCGACTCAAATCCCACACCTGCTGCCTCCAACTCAAATCCCACACCTGCTACAACCAACTCAAATCCCACACCTGCTGCCACCAACTCAAATCCCACACCTGCTACAACCAACACAAAGCCCACACCTACTGCCACCCCCTCAAATCCCACACCTGCTGCCTCCAACTCAAATCCCACAACTGCTGCCACCGACTCAAATCCCACACCTGCTGCCACCGACTCAAATCCCACACCTGCTGCCACCGACTCAAATCCCACAACTGCTGCCACCCCATCAAATCCCACACCTGCTGCCACCCCCTCAAATCCCACACCTGCTGCCACCCCCTCAAATCCCACACCTGCTACAACCAACACAAAGCCCACACCTACTGCCACCCCCTCAAATCCCACACCTGCTGCCACCCCCTCAAATCCCACACCTGCTACAACCAACACAAAGCCCACACCTACTGCCACCCCCTCAAATCCCACACCTGCTGCCACCCCATCAAATCCCACACCTGCTACAACCAACTTAAATCCCACACCTGCTACAACCAACTCAAAGTCCACACCTGCTGCCACCAACGTAAATGCTCCACCTGCTGCCACCAACACAAATCCTACACCTGCTGCCACCAGCTTAAATGCCACACCTACTGCCAGCAACTCAAATTACACACCTGCTGCCACCAGCTTAAATGCCACACCTACTGCCAGCAACTCAAATTACACACCTGCTGCCACCATGTCAGAGCCCAAACATACTGCCACCTTCTCAGAGTCTGCCACCGTCCCCACAACATCTGCAGGACAATTCATCTCAGTCCGTAAACATCCTACTAACAATGCAGATCAAAGAAGAATAAACATCAAACAGAGGAAGAGAAAAGACAGAGCAAATGAAAGAGAAAGCTCTTTTGACAAAGCTGAAGCAGGAGAAATCCCTGCCAAGAAGAAAGCACTGCAAACTTCTCCGAGTTCAAGCACAGAAAACAGAAAGTTCAAGCGTCTCTGTACGGGAGAAGCAGCAGACAGTGAAGGTAAGAAATGTGGACAAAATGAAGAGAAAAAGTGTGAAAATGTGAACAAAAAAATAACACGGACATTAATTTCCACCAGGGGAGAGCGATCCGATGAACGTGGATGAGTCTACCTGTTCTGCCCCAGAGGAGGACACCATGGATCATGAATCTGCTGAGGACTCCCACCGTGTGCCACCTACTGAGGACCTCGACATGCAGTGTGACTGAAGTTTATTACGCTTCACCTTTCAGTTTTTTACTGATTATTTTATACTGATAAAAGTCTTTATGTTGTTGGTTATTTTGGTTATTTTTATACAGATCTTGTATACACTGTACACGTACGGTGTTCCAGCTGTTTTATTTAGTGTCTGTTAGATTTTATTAAAAATCTGAATTGTAAATGAATTGTAAATACATCATACCATTTAACAAAAATCTGAATATTTCAGAAAATGTCATCTCTCACTGCAGAAATCACGGGGTTTTACTTATTACATTTTCAAATTTGTTTTAATTATTTATTTCTTATGTTTAACCAGATCAGAGCTTTCTTCAAAAATAATTTTTGACATTTAACATGGTTTCCCAGAGAATTCTGATGGCTGCCATGAATGAATTATATTAATGTGTTACAGAATAGGTGAACTAGCCAATCAGGTTATTGTTGTAAATGCACTGTGTGATGTATCTGTACGGGATGTTGTTGTGATTAAATGTCTTGAAATTATATATCAGCAAAAATAACCTTACAGTTTTAATTACTACTTTTTTTAAATGCATGATTTTTTAAATAAAAAAATTACATCAAAATTGGCAATGTCCTTATAATTTTGAAGTTAAATACATGGACCGGGTTTGGGTTAGGGGCTAGAGTTAGGGGTTTGGGTTAGGGGTTAGAGTTAGAGGTTTGGGTTAGGGGTTAGAGTTAGGGGTTTGGGTTAGGGGTTAGAGTTAGGGGTTAGAGGGTTAGAGTTAGGGGTTAGAGGGTTAGAGTTAGGGGTTAGAGTTAGGGGTTTGGGTTAGGGGTTAGAGTTAGGGGTTAGGGTTAGAGGGTTAGAGTTAGGGGTTAGAGGGTTAGAGTTAGGGGTTAGAGGGTTAGAGTTAGGGGTTAGAGTTAGGGGTTTGGGTTAGGGGTTAGAGTTAGGGGTTTGGGTTAGGGGTTAGAGTTAGGGGTTAGAGGGTTAGGGGTTAGAGGGTTAGAGGGTTAGAGTTAGGGGTTAGAGGGTTAGAGTTAGGGGTTAGGGTTAGAGGGTTAGAGTTAGGGGTTAGGGTTAGAGGGTTAGAGTTAGGGGTTAGGGTTAGAGGGTTAGAGTTAGGGGTTAGGGGTTAGGGGTTAGAGGGTTAGGGGTTAGAGGGTTAGAGGGTTAGAGTTAGGGGTTAGAGGGTTAGAGGGTTAGAGTTAGGGGTTAGAGTTAGGGGTTAGAGGGTTAGGGGTTAGAGGGTTAGAGGGTTAGAGTTAGGGGTTAGAGGGTTAGAGGGTTAGAGTTAGGGGTTAGAGTTAGGGGTTTGGGTTAGGGGTTAGAGTTAGGGGTGAGGGTTAGAGTTAGGGGTTAGGGTTAGAGGGTTAGAGGGTTAGAGTTAGGGGTTAGGGTTAACACACATCTACACTTCGCTATTGTCAGCCCCGGAGTCCCAGACATTCATCCTGTGTGGATTCTTTAGGAAAATAAAGAGATGTTTATTGTTATCTTGTTAAATCTCCATGTGCTTGGAAGAAAGCTTCTTTCCTTTGATGTTATGTGATTGGTCTAATATCACACGCGTTTTTCTGTATGCGAATCTGAGCTGTGAACTAATGAAGCCTGCACGTCAGCATGTCCATGCTCCCGGGACCACAGAACACTTCACCGTTCCATCCAAACTACATCCGCGGTGTTCAGCAGCGTGTGACTGAAACACAGCAGGAGACAGTGGGGCAGTCAGTTAACCGCTGATTCCTCTGATACCTGATCATCCATGAGTCTCAGTCCTGTACACACTCTTTTCTCTAAATCTACCAATCCTGCACGCTGGAGATCTTTATCTAAACTCTCTTCATCTTCATCTCCTTCTCCAGCTCTGTGAAAGCTCAGTAAGTTCAGGGTTAGAGAACGTGTGAGATGATTCACACCGACGCTCAACTCTGAGAGTGTGAACCCAGGTGAACTTTTATTACCTTCATTAGACCTAACGAGGTGAACCTGTGACCCGTTTCAGTCAGTCATCAGCTCCATGAACATCAGGTCAGTGTTTAAACATTACAGCAGGTTAGAAAACATCTGCTTCTTCAGCGAGAGAACTCTGAACTCTGAAATCTACTCGATTCTGTAGATAAACGGTACAGCAGAGGTACCTTTTTATTTATTAACCTACAGTGGATATAAAAGTTTTCACGCCCCTGTTTAAATGGCAGGTTTTTGTGAAGTAAAGAATGCCAGTGCGATCAATCATGTCAGATCTTTTCTCACCTTTAATGTGCAACTGCAAAATATACAAATAAAAAACTATAGAAACTTTTTTAGGGAAAAAATACAAATGAAAAACTTACAATAAGCTAGTCGCATAAGTGTGCACACCCCTAAACGAATACTTTGTTGAAGCACCACTGCACCACTCAGTGTTTCTGGGTAAGAGTCTATCAGCGTGGCACATCTGGACTGGCAAACAGTCTAGATCTTCAGATCGTGAGGGCGTCTCCTGTGTACGGAACGCTTCGGGTCACCTCACAGATATTTAGCTGGAGTCAGGTCTGGGTTCGGGCCGGGTCATTCAAACACACTGACCTTCCGGTGAAGCCGTTCCTTTGCTGATTTGGATGTGTGCTTCAGGTCGTGTTGAAAGGCTTCAGTTTACACATCTGTACAATGCGTGGCCTTTATTTCAACAGACCAGTGCAGCTGTAGGAACATATTTAAATTAAACTGAAAAAAACATCAATTGACTCAATAATTTGAACTGAATTTGTTGTGTTTATGTGTAAAGAAGGAAGTACTGAAATATTACTGAGCTATGTATGTGTATGTCAGTTGTAATTCAGAGATTTTGCAGTAGTGTGTATGATGAAACTGGAAGCTGGTATTTTAACTCCTGACTGATTTGAACAGACTGTACTGTATTCCTTTATTTTCACCTCCACGCATTAACACCAGGATAAACGTGTGGCAGGAATTCCACACGGCACGCCGTGCTTTACGGCCGCTGCTACAGTAATATATACAGTAGATAAATATTTATAGCACATATACACCAGCTGGTGTAAATATTCTGCTGTGTATTAAAATGCCAGAATAATGTTAAAGTCATTTACATCGGATAAACACAGTACAAGGACAAAATGTTTTTATTCATATAGAAGTACAGAAAAGACATAACATTATTATAGATTTTAATACTTAAAGTGTAAACACATAATTTAACACAGAATGAGCATGGCGAGACTTTTTACTGTTGTGTTAAAGAAAGCGTCCTGTTCAGGAAATTTTATAAAGTGTAAATGTCCAGGACCGAAATAAAAAACCCTACAGTTCAGTAGACTGTTATAAAGTGCTTCCGTGTTGGACCGATGATAAACAGGTTACTTCTCTCCAAACATCACTCCATCTCATCTTTAATATCATCTTTAATATCATCTTTAATATCATTTCATTTCATTGAAGGGAATTTTACTGTAACGGAATTTAATCTTAAAGCACCGAATACGTGGCACTTTTGGTCACATCTTTAACTTCAGGCTGGAAAGAAACGTCCCGAAACGTCCATCAGGTTTTGTGGGGTCACTGATGCACGTGGAATTAGACGTGAAGGGCACAAAGAGTGGATGAAATGCAGAAAGAATAAAACCCTGAGTTTTATCCTGAATGTAAAATTTGCACGTGGCCGCTGTACAGATTAAACATGACGCTCAGCCTGGTAGAGAAGTCTTTAGATTAAACTCGGTATTAAAGTCAGGAAACACACACGTGTTGAACATGAACATCACCGTCCACAGCACGTGCAGTCTACGACGGTGTAAAAACATCTAACAAACTCTACAAACTTCACTTTCTGACAGGATTTCAGTTTGGCACAAAATGCATCATGGGATTTGTACGATAATTATCGACCGACCTTCTCCTGTGTCCTGTTTGAGCTTTTATCTACACGTCTTTATAAAAAGTGAACCAGTGACGTGACGGCAGAATCCACAAGATCACAACTCTCAGGAACGTACTTTAGAGAACACGTGGGTTCTCCGTGCAGCTCGTTTGTAAAGCATGCAACACCTACACACACCAGAAGTTCCCGAGAAGCTCGCGTCAACTTCCTGTACAGCTGGACAACAACGTCCAACAAAAAAGTCCCTTTGAGAACACGTTTGATGCAAAATGTGAAAACTGCCGGAGTGGTTCTGTCCTGCATCGGAGAGAGAGATGACCTTCGACCCTGAATCGTGCATCTTACTGGCAGTGTCCGAGTGGAACCACGAAGAACCCTACAAAGAACTTTTGTAAAAAATACTGTTCAAGCTTCAAGTTTTTTGTCCACAAACAGTGACAGTGTGATGCAGAGAAGCGGCACCAGGCTGGACCTCGTCTGCATCGCAGTGGATTTCTGTCTTTGCATTGATTTGCATTGAGTTTGGTTTTAGTAGTGTGTCTGAGGTCCAGTGCCCTCTTCTGGGAACACACACCACTGAAAACATGACAAAAGATACTAAAGATATATTCAAAGTAAAACTAGTGTCTTTAAAAACAGATCTCAGAACATCTGTCCACTGGTGTCAGGTTCTGATGAGTCACACCACCGTCTCCTGCGCTTTAGCGTCCGTGAGGAAGGTGTCCAGCTGTGAAAGGTCCACCACGGCATCGCTCTTGTTTACAGAAATGTCTTTGAGATGGTCCTCATCACTTTGGTCCTTGGCGAAATTAACAAAAACCTGAAGAAAACAGAACGAGATAAGAGACCCATGTGGAATGATTAGAATTAAAACATAATGAATTATGGAATAGATACGGCACATGAAATACACCGCAAGTGTTCATCAGTTCATCAGGATTTCGGACGTGATCTTAGAACCCTTTCTGATTGGGAATCTCTGATGTAGGGGTACGAGTCTACACAGAAGCTAAATTTGAACAGTACACCTAATATCCAGCTCAGGACGTTCTTCAAGGGTTCTCAACTAATGTAACAAGGTTCCATCAAGCGCCTTTAAGGATTTTTCTCAGCTGGAGAAACTGATGAATCGTGTACATGGGGTTCTTCGCTTGCTAAATTTGGTTTCACTCAGAACATCTTACTTGGTCTAGCGTGGTCTGTGAGACGGAGTAGTCCTCGATGTGGAGCTGCGCTTTGTTCTTGGACAGGATGTTGAAGATCCGAGCCAGTGAGGAGAGAGATGATGGAAGCTGGTACTGCAGCATGTTCCTGTGTTTCTCCTTCAGGGTGCTGCCGGGTAGCTCGCGCTCAATCAGCTCCATCACCGGCTCTAGACGAGGCTCGGACCCTCCCACGCGCAGGATGATGGTGTAGCCATCACCGAACCTGAACAGACAATACTGATCAAACTCCGTTCTGCAGGAACTTCACATAAAGATCTCCATCACGCTTGTTACTGAAAGCGAGAGCTGTCCTGGGTTCCTACCTGTTCTTCAGATGCTGAACACTGCCCAGGCAACGGAACCTGCCATTGACCATGATGGCCATGCGAGTACACAGAGCCTCACACTCCTCCATACTGCCATGACGAACAGAGACAGGGTTAGACCGAACACCTCCATTAGCCAATAAAGGTTTACGTTTAATGTTAATTTAACAACAAAAACCAGTTTCAGTCTAAAACCCTAACATGTTCTTTGGTTTGTCCTTCTTGGGAACCTTCAGGGAGACAGACCCAAACCCCTGAAGGTTCTAGACTGAACTTTTCCTCTAACGGTACATGTTAAATGCTCTCTAGGGATTTTGGGGACATTATGGGTTATTTGCTTTCTACACAGGTTCCACTTTCTTAAAGAAAACCCTCTGGTGCAGGATTCAACATGGAACCTTTAAAAGTTCCTCTAAAAGGGACAAACTGAAGAATTCAAGAACTTTATTATTTTCAATTGTACTAAATACAAACTCAGAATAAAACTGAAACTTTTATAAAATTACTCTTAAAAAAGGTTAAATCCTTAAACGTTCTATATAGAACCCTACAGAAACCATGTTACATAAAAGCCCCATTAGAATGCTAGATCCCTTAAACGTTCACACAGCCCTTGAGGAACCTTTCTTTTTTTTTTTTTTTTAAAATAGAAGACTTCAACATTTTTGGAAATTCGAATTAAATTCTAATAGCAAAGTTCTGTTCAGAAAGTCCATACACTCGCAGTATCAGTAATCTCCTCCTGGTTCTTACCTGTGTGAGGTGAGAACGACAGACCGTCCCTCTTTAATGATGCTGAGGATACAGTTCCACAGAGCACGTCGTGCTTTCGGGTCCATACCGGTCGTGGGTTCGTCCTGTTCCAAAACAAGAACAGAGTGACGCATAAATTCCCAGAAAAACACAGGAACTGGGTCACTGTGTCTCGCTGTGGTTCTGTGCTTCGTCAGGACTTTAACAATCAAGCATCAGAGCCCTGTGTGTGGAGTTAAAGAGCAGCAAAAGGCAGACTGGAGGAGAAGGAGGATGGGGGGGGAGGGGAGATGGGTATTGTCTGATTCCTGGAAGCCAGGACGTGACCTCTAATACCTCATCCCGAGCAGGAACACTGTGTTCTCCCAGAACTCGGAGATCTAGGTTGTTTTTGCTTATACCAGTAAAGGAGGCTGGTGTCTGGTTTACACTCACCAGGAACACCACGGGTGGGCCTCCAATCAGAGCGATGGCCGTGGAGAGTTTGCGCATGTTTCCTCCGCTGTAGCTTCCCGCCGATTTGTCCACATACTTCACCAGACCCAGTTTACGGATTCCCCACTCTGCCACCTGAAACAGCACCGGGTACAAGGGTTAGCACTGAGTATGTGTAATGAACGTTTTCAATCACGCCCAGCTCTAGCGGAGTACTAACCTCGCACACTTCTTTTTCGGGCACTCCACGTAGAATGGCGTAAAACTCCAGGTGCTCTCGGCCGGTCAGCAGGTCGTTGATGGCGTCAAACTGAGGACAGTAGCCCATGTTCTGATGCACCTCATTGATCTCCGTCAGCACGCTGAAACAGAGTTTACAGTCAGTTTCTGTAGAAAACGCAGTTGCGTATTAGATATCGCGGTACACCGCAGCGTGCGGCTGAATTCTGCATTCCGGTGTTGATTAATTATCTGTAACAGCAGCTCTGACAGTAGTGTCGCTGCACATGGCCTCGGTTCTGCTCAGCGTACCTCTTGCCAGCTAAATAAGCCTCTCCGCTCGTGATGATCGAATCTCCAGTGAGCATCTTGAAGGTACTCGTTTTTCCAGCGCCGTTCACACCAAGCAATCCAAAACACTGCGAAGAGAAATGGCGTATTTAATATCGCACGCGTAATGCACTAAAACATCATGACTTGATGATATCTGGAGCTCTGAGGAGGTTTTACCTCTCCACGTGGAATTCCCACACACAGTCTGTCCACCGCTGGCTTCTGCTTCCTCTTATACACCTGTGATGATGTCACACCATCACGTTATTGCTCGAAGCTCTTATATTTACAGCTTTCTCTTTTGATTCATGCACTGTAGAAGAAGCAGGAAGTGATCTAACCTTGGTCAGCTGTCTGAGCTCCAGGATGTCACTCTGTCCACCTCCACCCAGGATCCTTTGCCTCTCCCTGGCCACGTCCTCGTCCTCCTCGCTGACTGGCTTCAGGTGAGCACTAAAGCCCCTGTAGGCACCGAGGTTTAATCAGCTTACAGAGAACACAGAAGACTCATAGATAAATCCACTGAGGAACCGAGGAACCGAGGCGTTACCTGGCCTTGATGCAGAAGCGATACTGTATGAGCACTGTAATGCCGAAGAAGACCACGCCTTCCACTGCCATAGCAAAGAGGTTCTTCCCCACCATGTCCCATGCCAGAGGAGAACGGAACCGATTCTCACCTGAGGATCCGCAGGTTGGAAATCATTTATATACTTCCAGAACTGAACAGAACCACAAATCACGGTGCTTCTGAACACAGCTTATTATTCTGTTGAAGGGAACTTTCCATAAAAAAAAGAAATCACTGGATCGTATCTTACCGAACCTCTCCAGAGCATCCGCCATGGCCTGGTTCTTCACCATGTCGATCAGCCCACGTCCCAGGCAGAAGTGAGGGAAGATCAGGAAGACGTTTTTCAAAATGTCATTGATGCCACCGACCTCCTGCATCAGGACACAGCGCACAGCGTAGCGTCGTACTTTTATTATTTTAATACAACACAGTGATTTAAAAGCACATTTTTACAATGATTATTATAAAACATATACATACTATACACTTATTATAAAAATATACACACCCCTGTACATTACAGTAACTGAATTCCGTAATAATGTGCGAGATTTTAAACGAATAACACATCACACTCATGTTACAGCCATGTTCTGTCCCTCATCCCTGTCTGTTACAAATATTATTAATAAAGCTTGAAATCCACGCGTGGGCGTGTTAGGGGTGTTATCACCGCTTCATCGTGAGACTTGGTCAGATCAGTTGAGTGATTCGAGTGACCCCCCCCGAGTGACCCCCCCCCCCCCCGAGTGACCCCCCCCCCCGAGTGATTCGAGTGACCCCCCCCGAGTGATTCGAGTGACCCCCCCCGAGTGATTCGAGTGACCCCCCCCGAGTGATTCGAGTGACCCTCCCCCCGAGTGATTCGAGTGACCCCCCCCCCCCCCCCCGAGTGATTCGAGTGACCCCCCCCCGAGTGAATCGAGTGACCCCCCCCGAGTGATTCGAGTGACCCTCCCCCCGAGTGATTCGAGTGACCCCCCCCCCGAGTGATTCGAGTGACCCCCCCCCGAGTGATTCGAGTGACCCCCCCCCGAGTGATTCGAGTGACCCCCCCGGGGCGGTTCTGTGCACGATCCGTACTCACATTGCTACCGAAAAGCTCCAGGACGAAGGTGGACACGCTGCCGTTGATTCCAATGAGGATGTTGACGCTGGTTAGGACCACGTAGGCCGTGCTGGGGATCTTAAAGAAGAATGATGCTGGGTACATCAGAGGAGTAATGGACCAGCTGTACAGAGACAAACACAACAACACGAGTCTTCAGTCTCATGGAGGACGGATACAGCTTTAACAGCAGCAGGCGAACATCTGGCTGAATTTACCCATAAAGCAGTAAAAGGAGCGCGAGGACAGGAAGGTTGGTGGACGAGACGTAGGCTTCCTGCTGGAAGCAGACGAAGATGATGATGACGAGTGTTGCAGGGACGATGTAGTTACACTGGAAAAGAAATACAAGAAAGGTTCGGTTAGTCTGAACCCTAACGCTAACCCAGTTACCACGGAAACAACAACATACAAATATCTTATCCAAATAACTCGCGTACATCGACTACGTTTTATTCTACCGTGAGAAGAATACAAAACTACAATAAAAATAAGATGTCTTTTAACTGAGAAGTTAAAAATTCTGTCTAAAATCCACGTATAATATATTTAATTATTATAAAATACACAGAAAACTGCGTGACAAGGTACTGCCATGAAGTTACTCTTACCCAAAGTTGATTATTTTCCTCTAACAGCATGTCCCCATGTGCCTTATTCCTCTTATAATATTATTCCTCTTACATTTATTAAAGAATGCAATACTTTTATCCAATTACAGTTACATTTAATATCGCAGAACGTCTGTGAGACGAGTGAGTTCCTGTTAATACTTACGTTACAGCAGCTATGAACACTCGTTCCCTCACCATCCCTCTCTCTGTTCCCTCTCTTTATTCCCTCTCTCTATTCCCTCTCTCTATTCCCTCTCTCTATTCCTTCTCTCTATTCTCTCTCTATTCTCTCTCTATTCTCTCTCTCTATTCTCCCTCTTTATTCTCTCTCTCTATTCTCTCTCTCTTTCTTCTCTCTTTATTCTCTCTCTATTCTCTCTTTAGTCTCTCTCTATTTTCTTTCTCTTTATTCTCTCTCTATTCTCTCTTTATTCCCTCTCTCTATTCTCTCTCTATTCTCTCTCTATTCTCTTTATTCTCTCTCTATTCTCTCTCTCTATTCTCTCTCTCTCTATTCTCCCTCTTTAGTCTCTCTCTCTATTCTTTCTCTTTATTCTCTTGAACTTATTAAGACATAAAACCGCAGCGTTTCATGTTAGAAAACACCAGTGTAATCTCCTCTGTCCTGAAGATGTTAAATAAATGAAAAGAAAGAAAACAATATCAGCGTTTTCACAAAAGTTTTACTCTGTTCATGTGGAGCGTGTGCATGTCGACCGAGCGCATTAATATAAACCTGTGATGTGCAGCTGCGCCACTGTCCGAGCCGCTGTCAGAGAAAACTAATCAACACCTCCTGACCAATCAGAATGCAGAACGGTAAATGATAGGACGATCTCTCACCATATCCCACAGAAAGTTTGCGAGCCAGTAGAGGAAAGGCTGAACTCCGCTGATGAACTGCATGTGCTTGGCTTTATTCACTCTCTCCTGAATGAGGAAGACCACAAAGCTGGCCGGGACGAAGGACATGGCGAAGATGACGCAGATGGACACCAGGACATCGACTGAGGTGGTCATCCTGACAAAAAATAAAACAACACGTCAGATGGAAGTCAGAGGGAAGCGCGTGCTCTGGGGGAACTTCAGGTTTCTGTAATGAGGAGCACGATTACTCACAAGGCCACCTGAGAGAGCTGCTCTTTAGTGAGGTTCAGCGGGTGGTTAAAAGCTTTGATAGCAAATTTGGCGGGGTTCAGACCGGCGGGCAGGCTGGCACGCAGGATTCCGTTGTTCATCACGTTGAGGAACGCGGCGATGCTGTGCCAGCCTTTGTTATTGAACCAGATCTGCACATGAAGAGGAGAAAGTGTCAAAACTGTCAATTCATCAATTTAGTGAAGCATGACATCATCATGATCATCATTCTGATGTCTCTGAAGTGTGACTGGAGAACATCTACGGTTCCTCACGTGTTCTCTGGATCCATTACTCTAGTAATCATACTCAATATTCATCATAAAGCACATTAAAAATACCGACCTTGACATTGTTATTGGTGTCCAGGCCACTGATGAAGCTGGATAAACCTCTCAGAAACCTGTCTGGTGCCGTGCCCTGCTCCCAAGAACAATAATGTAAATATAAGATTCAGTATTCTCTTGAAGACAAACAAAACTTTACAGAAATCCTAATAACAATCCAGAACAAATGAGATGAAAGACTGAAGAAAGAGGGGAAGATATCGTCTTATTTAGCTACTCTTAAACCAAAACAATGTCAAAAGACTCACTCTTTCCAAGCTGAAACGAGCACGCATGTGAGCGATAGCCTTGGAGATCTCATCCGAAGGGGGCAGGCCTTGTGAACTTCTGGCGCCCAATGAGAATCCGCCATATCTGTGACCAACCAATGAGAAAAGAGTCAGGTTAGCTGTACTGATTACACACAGACTACTGAATGCTGTCAGTACCGAACCTCACACATGGACATGTTTGATGGGGATTTTACTATTATGTAAATTTCACACTTATCATGAAAAGTTTTAATAAATTCACTGTTTAATTGATTAATGCATGATGTAAGACGCACCTGAACTCATTCACCCAGAGTTTGTTCTTCAAACTGCAGAAGAACATGAAACAAGCTGCTGTTAGAGATTTACACACACAACAACAGCGTTTATTCACGCCACCATCACTGAACGTCTCCGTAATCTTCCTCCTCACCTCTTTCCAATAATCTGAGCGTAGGTTTTCACCAGGTAGTCGGAGATGTTCCTCCCTGTTAGATTCTGCAGTGTGTCTGTACCGCTGGTTTTGATCTACACAAAGTGAACAGGAAGGCTTTTTTAAAATAAAATAAAAAGCCTCCACCCTGTCATTATCACACATAAAGGTAGCATCATTAGCCTTTATTGATCGTTCATTTTTACCTGTGGTGGTGGAAGGCCGCCTGCTCCCAGTGGACACTCGGGCAGCATCTTCTTCTTCTCCTCACAGCTGCACTCACAGAGAGGTGACGGGTTTTCCATGCTCCAGTTTCCGGTCTGAAACATGTCCGATACGGTCTTGGGAACTTCGGGAACAATCCACTCACTGTCTCTAATCGGACATGACCCGTCTCTGTTTTATAGAGAATGTAGTTGTTAGGAATTTAAGTAAATGTCAGAAAACACCTCACTCTTACACCGTCTAGTCACCATTTGATCATCCTCAGTGCTCTGTGGGCTTTGTCTTTTATGGAGTTTTGTGGGTGTGGCTAAACAATTACATAACATTTACATAGCTGGATAAACGAGACTCGGTACGAGCAAGACCTTATTCACAGAGATACCAAGGTACAAAATATTCACTCACCCAGGCGTCCCGTCCTCTGAACACCGCCCCCTGTAGGCCGGACTGTCCGTTAACGCGCCGAGTAGCTTGTTAGTGTGCGGATCGTCCGGGGCGTCGTTACTGACGTGAAATAGAAGAACTCAATAAGACTCTGGTTCACTGTATATACTTTAAACCTGTTATTGGAGGTGTGGTGTTTACCTGATGAAGGTGTACTGCTCCTCATACATGCTGGGCTCCAGCTCCAGACTTGGGTACTTTCCGAAAGGTGGCACAATTAGACTGAAGACCAGGGCAATGCACACGAACACAGCTGGAAGGACAATCTGGAAGTAGCAGACGTGGGTTAGGGAAAGGTTCAGAAAGATGCATGAAGTTTAGAAAGCTAATAGTGTGAGATGATCAGCGCACCTGAGCAAAGAATCCTTTCCGAGAGCGACGGGCATACAGGAAACGTTTCCAGAGTAAAGCCACAAACTGCTGCCTCTTCAGACTCCAACCTTTCACCTGGTACGAGCCTTTTCCATCAGAGACTCCTAACCAGTCCGTCTCCCGGGATTCTGAACATGTGATCGAACGCCACAAATAAACGCCTTCACTACGCCATGTGAAGTAATATGTGATGTGATGTTGCTAGTGAGAAGGTGGTGTTATGGACAGACAATAAAAGACAAAAGTACCTGGATCACCTTCAGAATCATTCAAATCAAAGCTGTCATCCTCGGTGAAGGGCTTCAGACAGCTCTGATGGTCACCAAACGCATGCCGGCGGTGCCTCCTTGGAATAGTGCCATCTAGAGGACAAAATGATTGGGAAAATGAGCATTTTCTAGATCCTTTAACTTGTAGTGGTGATATTCTGACTGTGGGCTCAGTTTGTTTGATCTTACCCGCGGTTACAGCGTCGACTCCGTTATCATCCGCAACTTTCAGGAAGATCTGCACCACAGAGAAGAACCTGGTCACAATGCTGTCACATTCAGCATGGCAAAGATATTATTAGGTCTATCTATCTACACTGACTTACCTCCTCAAGCGTGGTGTCTGAAATGCCGTAGCTGGAGATGCCGAGGTCGACGAGGCGATCATCAATCTCGTGGAAGAGTTCCACAAAGCCACCATCCTTCGCTGCTTCATAAGGCAGCACGTAGGTGATCTCATGGCCCAGATCCTCCACCAGTCTGGCTGAGGGAACGTGCTTGAAGATGACGTTGGAGATCAGGGAGATGTCTGGAATGTCAAACATTTAAATAAAAGTAGATATTGTAAAGTTCTGATTCCACAAAGCGGAAGTTCTGATTGGTGCGTTCTGGTCGAACATTACCGATGGTGGTAGTTTCACTTTCGTGGTCACTTCCAAGGCCGGCGTCAGAGCTGCTTTCAGAGACGCTGTCATCCTGCATGGACAAAATGATTGGTTTGTATACAGTGACTATTCAACATTTTAACCAGGCTTTTCTCACAGGTTTGTCACCACGAACCTTCTTCAGACTGTTCTTGGAACAGGACACGGTGTTGCTGGAGGTGCGGCATGAGCTCAGAGACAGGTCAAAATCCCTCTTGACCAGAGTTAGGTAGTATCCAGTGCCCAGCTGGGTCTTCAGGAATAGGGAGGATCCCACACAGCACAGCTTCCCATGAGAGATGATGGCAATGCGGTCGCCCAAAATATCGGCCTCGTCCATGTGGTGGGTGGAGAGGATGATGGTTCGACCTGATGAAGATGAAAATCAGTCCATTACCCAGCTACATGAACAATTTAACGTGCTGAGAAATGCTCAGATTTCTTCACTTACACCTCAAGCGTGGACTTTTCATGAGGAATCTACCTGTACACTTGGGGAACATTATTTGAACCCAGAAGAACTTCAGCTACGAGATGGTCTGGTGTTAACAGGTTCTGATAAGCTGTGTGAATGCAGTGTCTGTTGTTACGCCTCATTTTTCATTTATCAGAGTATTTCTAGTTCTCCTTATCCCAAGTGTAGGCACTTTTTTAGGCATATTTCATTCATTTCAGATTAATCCTCGCTCTGGATTTGGGTAATTATAATTCTAGAATTAATTTATGCACATTTGTCCTGCCACACGTTACACAGACGTTAAAACTGGTAATAAATATTGATTTCCCATACCTTGCCGATACTTGAGCAGCAGGTCCCAGATGCCCCTGCGAGCGTACGGATCGACCCCAGCTGTCGGTTCATCCAGGATCACGACCTTTGAACCTCCAACAAATGCCAAAGCAACAGAGAGCTTCCTTTGCATTCCTCCTGTAATAGAATCAACACCGTTGATGCTCATGACGCAAATGACCTTCGGCCAGTTTTTTGGACGTTCTAGATCTTTCACGTGAGCTTACCTGAAAGCTGACTAGTACGAGATTTGCGTTTGTGAGGGAGGCCTAAATCTGAAACGATCTGCTCCACCTCGGACTTCACCTTCTCCTCTGACAGGCCTTTCAGACGAGCATAGAACCAGATGTGCTCTTCTACCGTCAACCTGGAGGCCAAGCAAGAACAACACGTTTTAGAACAAATGCTCGAGTTCTTGATTGAGTTTGGGGATAAAAATCAATCTGAGGTTTTCATGGTAGTAAAATTATCCGTAGAAGAACGTACATGCTGAACAGGACATTGTGCTGAGGACACACTCCCAGGTTCTGACGGATGGCGCTTAGATCTGAACGGATGTCCTTGCCCATAATGTAAGCGGTGCCAGATGTGGGAGGGAACAGGCCAGTTAGAATGGACCTGAAGGGGGAAATCATCATTCAGAACAACTGAACATAAACGTTTGCTTCCTGTAGAAGAGACTCTTGAAGAGAATCTTACATGGTGGTGGTCTTTCCTGCTCCATTGTGGCCCAGGAAGGAGGTAATCTGATCCTCGTAGAAGCCCAGCGTGAGGTCATCCACTGCCAGCTTGTTGCCATGTCTGTAGACCTTCACTAGATTCTCGATGTAGACACCGGGTTCCAGATCAGCCGGTACCTCCTCAATGCACACAGCTTTGGGAAAACCAGAACAATGAGCTTCGTACAGTTGTTTATTTGGATAAACTATAAACAAAAAGATATAAATACCTTCTGCGTTTTCTTTCTTCTTGGTGGAGGAAGCTGTCGTCCAGCCGCATTTCTCTCCGCACCAGTAAGATTTGGTGAGGGGGAAATACCACGGCCGGGGAATGCCGTACTGACCTGGGGAGATTTAAAAGCATTGCAGTGCATGAATAGTTTGGAACTCCTGCCTGTGACTCATCAGCGAAACGTATGAATGCTGAATGAACTGAACGGCGGGGGGATTACCTGGGAAGACAGCCTCGATATACCACGTCATGATGGCGTACAGCACGGCATCTATCAGCATGAGCGAGATGGAGGTAGTGAGGCTGTAGTTGTCCTCCTGCATGGGGCTGGACAGCAGGTTGTTCCACTGAATGCCCACTCCCTGCTCCTCGAACAGCGCAAAGTACTCACAGCCAAAACCGAACGCCACTGGAGACAACAGGCTCTGAGAGACAGACACAGTAATAAATCCAAGCTATCTTCTCAAGGCCTAGAGGTATTCTCATATTCCGAACCCCTCCTCTGATTAACACACTACTCACCACGACCACTTTAGCCCCGAAGCCAATGTAGTCCTGCCAGGCCACACACAGGACATAGGGCAGGTACAGGGTGAAGTAGATGATGCCCCCACAGGCGGCGGCCAGGTTGGCCCGAGAGAACAGCGTGCTGATCAGGAAACACTGCATGATGGTGACGATGGCGAAGGACACCAGGAAGAGATAGACCACACCCGGGTCACTGTAGGGCAGAAGGTTCCCCACCTGTAACGTAGAGAGACATTCAGAGGATCAAACTGTGACTTTAATTACTTTCAGTGGAGATGATTGATTGATTGATTGATTGATTGATTGATTGATTGATTTGGAAAAATGTTTGTGTCTAACACGATGCCATGAAAATCTATCATATTACACTGATAAGTATTTTTTGTAGAAGGATGAGGAAGAGTCACACCTTCAGGATGAGGACCAGCAGGGCGGCGCTGATGAGCAGTGGGATCAGGCTGCTAATGAACCAGCTCAGCCACAGGATCCCGTTATCCAATCCCATAATCCTCATGGTCTCCTTCAGACGCGCCTCTTTCTCGTACACTATGCCTTTAATAATGATGGCCACTGAGTACATCCAGGCCAGCGTCATGAAGAGCGGCATCGAGCGACTCATCACACGCAAGAACCTACACACAGATAAACACAGAGACAAACAACAGACAGGGCTCAAATAAACGAAGACAAAAGACTGCAAAGTTGAACTTTAACGTAAAAGGTGAAAACCTACATATCATCGACGTAACACGGGTACGGCATCTGCTGGATGTAAACGCCAGTTCTTTCCTTGCTTCCTGTCAGAGCCCGGATAATCCCGTGTTCAACAACGTCCTGTAGGTATGAAAATCCTCCCCAGATGTAGCGCAGATCCTCATATGGGTCCGCACGGGGACCAGGGTCCCAGTACCTGAGAGTACGAAACACGATACTTCATTTAAAATAAACATTTACAAGATTAAATAAGTCAAATATAAACAGACGGTCATTTACGTTCTGGTCACATGACCGTGATGCTTGAAAAAGAACCCAAACGGTTCCCTACCCGTCCTTGATCTTATTGGTACGCTCCACGTTGTCGATGTCCATGCGAATCTTGTAGTTGACATTGGGAGGAAGTTCGGAGGAATCGGCCTGCATGTCCGGAAACACGATCCCGGCCCAGAACTTGCGATTGTCCAGCAGTCTCATGGATTTATTCACCAGACGCTCCTCGCTCGACACCGGCTCCAACTTGTCCAAGTTCACACACTTTAGATTGAAAAGAAAAAAATCAACCAACATTTGATTTAGGAGCAGAGAAAACATCACAAGACCAGACAGCAGGACTGGGATTTTACTCTGGTGATGGCTTCATGTCTTCTACTAAACATTAACTTTAAGAATGAAATTACAAGCAGGAAATGCAGCACTTCTGATATTTAAGGTTTCAGCATCGTGGCATGAATACACACAGAGATCTCCTTCACAAGCATGATTAACACACCTCACAGCAGTGTGCACAGCGAGTAGAAACACGTGGGTTTACCTCCATGAAACGTGAGATGGTCAGAATGGCCTGGTCCGTCTCATTAAACGCGTCTCTCCAGGTGTACCCTGTACCCGGGGGGCGCGTGTCCTCAGAGGCTTTAGTCAAGAACTGTGAAATGTCCTCCACTCGCCAGTCCGTCCCTTTCAGCCTGTCGTTGAAGAACTGAGCGCTGGCGTTATTCTGGAGCAGAGTCTACAGAGGAAGGACATCACATGCTCAAAAAGTACTCCTCCGTATCACTCAAACGTACCGAGAGTCATAAGCTAGCGTGCTAGCATTACATCAAGAAGAAGGAAAGCGATTTTTTTATGATGTGTGCAATATTCGAGTGTAATGCAATCTGTTTGTCCACGGTGTGGCGCTGTGGAGTTAATATGATATCTATCACAGTCAACTCACTCTCACAAGATCCACTTCTTCACTGCTCTCCATGAAGTCCCAGACCTTCACCCTCATCTCCTCCCACATGCCTCCTAAATCCCGCAGCACACCCAGCTCCTGGAACGTCTTATTCACCTGAGAGAGAGAGACGGGGGGGGGGGGGGGGGGGGGGGGGGGGGCAGACAGGAGGAGAGAGAGACAGGAGGAGAGAGAGACAGGTGGAGAGAGAGACAGGAGGAGATGAGAGACAGGTGGAGAGAGAGACAGGAGGAGAGAGAGACAGTCAGACAGACACTTCACATGAAATAAAGTGATGATAACTGTCAGTCACTCGGACAGAGACGGACCTCGTGTATAATCTTGCGTGTAGCCGGTGTATCAGGTGTGTATAAGATCTTCCCCATGAGCAGAGGCTTCAGCGCTCTCCAGATCATCCGTGAGATCGGAGTCGACTCCAGATTCTTCATCATGCTGTTACAGTACGGAGCTGAAGGAGAGGAGAAAGAAGACACTCCACTGAGCGGATGTTCATGATAACTCCGATGTTTTAATGACTGATATTCTCCGAGAATTTACAGCAGAACTTACTGGACGTGTTGTCGTAGGCGGACGCGGGCTCGTTGTCGCTGTCGTTATGGTTACCGAACAGGGCCTTGTAGTTGTTATCTTCGTACCAGTTGAGGGATTTGATCTTCAGGCCGCCGCCCTCTGGATGTCCACACACGATGCGTGACACGGCTTGGTACACGTGATTGGGTGAGTTTGTGGCGTTTCCGGTCAGGAAAAGGATCTCATTCCTCATGTCACGCCAACTCTTCATGCTCACCAGCTGCGAGAGAAAATCAGGAATCATTCGTTACGGACGCGGAGATCAGGGATAAATCCCAGACTGTGCTTATAATGGTCTTATAACGAGCTGTTAATGAACAAACAAACATCATCAATGTTTTAAAAACATACATTTTCACTATATCGAGTGAGGTATACAGAAATGTGTATAATGTTATAGGTGTTTTAGATTAAAGAGACATTTTTCATGTCATTAAAGCAACATGAACGTGAATATAGTGCAATTACAATGAATTTCTATAAACAACTAATTAATAATGTAGAAACCAGAAGGGCTGAGACTGAAACTAAACCCCAGCGTCGGCCTGAAGGGGGCGCTGCTGAGCTGCTGAGTGCAGGATCAGTACCGCGGGTTACTCTCGGTCACAACGCAGGAGACGAACAAAAGATGGTAATGAAACACACACTTTATGAACACATCTCCACTGCGTAAGCTCTACTGTGTGTGTGTGTGTGTGTGTGTGTGTGTGTAGTGGGGTTACTACATGTCTTTTTGTTAAGGAAAAGCGAAAGACATGATGTTTTCTTGGAGAAGGAAATGATAAAGCGTGTGCGATGTTCGGTACTTTACTCTGACCATATACTTTTGTCTGGAATAAACGGAACGGAGAGGTTACTCCGGGTCAGACTGGAACTGACCTGCTTCCTCAGCGAGCAACGACAAAGACGAGAAAGCAAGAAATGCTAGAGTTTATCACGGAGGAAAACGTTACAGTCACATTTAAACTGATCTTCATCACAAGCGTGATTATTAAAACATAAAGACGTTCATTTCCTGATCTCTGTTGTGTTTGTGAGTGAAACAGCTTTTTCCAGTCTTCATTCCTAACGACTCATCTCTCACTAATCACACTTCTCCCTTCAGACAAAGCTGAATCACATCCTACAGGCATCCAGATCTCACCACAAACAACAGCTACTGTAAACACATAGCGTTCTGAGGAGGAGACAGAGTCACGCAAACAAGAGCAGAGGAACTCGAGGAGCCTGCAACGACCTGCAGTAACCTCCCATCCTACAGCCTCGCTGCGGGGTTACTGCAGTTCGACGAGCGCTAAAAACCGCAGCGTGAGAACAAAAGAGAAGCTGAGGCAGGGGAACTGTTTCTGTTTCATTTCCTTTGTAAACGCTGACAGTCATGGTGTGTGTGTTAACTGTGTGACACGACTGAAATATCTTGGCCTTTCTGTGTGTAAACAAGCACAACGCCTTCATGACGGTTCCCTTTGTTTTATTTCATGCACACAGTCCACATCTTGCAGAACAGCAGTGACTGAAAGTGACCTCGTGTTCCGCTCAGCTGTTGAACTGTATGAGAGCAGGATCTGCCGGCGTCTGGTAAATCACTCATGACTTTCTGACTCGGCTCCGGTTTCCAAACTTCCAAAGCTGAGCAAGAGGCCAGACAACCCAGAGACTCCTTCTCACTACTTCTGTAGAAAACGCTTCGGTGGGCGGAGCTATAGTACATACTGTCTGAGCTTAATCTGTGATGTCACACAATAAACTCAACAGCTTTCAACCAATCACGCCTAACGTAAACGTTTACAGGGCTCCAGTATAGGTGCAAACATTTAGCGGCAGGACGAGAGTGCTGAGCTAGGTAGCTAGCTGTCTTAGCGAATGTCTGTGATGAAGACACGGTGGTTGTCATGGTAATGCTGAAATAGAATAGAGTCTCTCTGAAATCCCACTGGTGTGAATAATGTGAGTTTATTAGCGGTTTTCTCTCGGTCTTTTCTGATATTAGAGACGGCAGGATGACGTGTAGGCGTTTCCGAATTTGATATATTCATACATACGTGCATGTCCTGCCGTGTTTAATGAGGTGCAGAGACGTTCCTCGGCTATTATTAAAGTGCCTTTCTCGTGTTAAATAATCTCCGAGCCCTGGCGTTTGACCTACATACAGTAAAGTATGTTCTGGAAATTGTACCGGACGTATCACACTTCCCTCCCTGGCATTTCATTTTGCTTCCAGACGAGGATGAGGGATATTTTGGGAACGCTCACCTGAACAGCCAAAGATCCCAGACTCTCCAGAAGCGTATCAGTGGCCAGAGACACGTCCTGGACCAGTTTAGGGTTGGATCTGACGTCGTTCTGCGAGAGGAGAGTAAGACAGGTCAGGATTTTGATATTCTGTTTGTTATGGGAGTAAAGCGTGACCATCGTGACCTTTTATTATTGAAAAACAACAAAACCAGTGTTCTGTGTGATGCGAGTTCACAGTGACGTGCGTCCCACACGCCGACGCACTCGGACCAGCGCCATGGATTTCCTATTATATGGTTAAAAAAAGGACAATGCTCAGTCTGTGATAAAGCGTGTGATGTCGCGGTTTCCCGTAATCGTTCCACAAAGTCTGTATTGTAGAAATTTACCCGTAAATTGCCCCGAATTCATTCTGTCCATTTTTCTTGCGTACCGACCGCTAGACCTGCGTGATTACGGCTGAAATGATCAGCGTGACTATTTGGCCTGTTCTGCTGTTTAAGAAGAGAGGCAGATTAAAAGAAAAACACGCACGTCTTTTCTGTGAATAAACCTAATAAAGCTCGTTACGTCAGAACTAACAGAAGCTCCAATTAACGAGGGACCGAACTGTCCCAGTTTTCCGTAACGAAAACTGCACCATATCAGCGATGTAAAGCGTCCGCTGTCCCAGTCCCAGTCAACGAGCTGTTACTATAGAAACGATGACGTATTCCAACCAGAGCGTTACTATAAACCTGCGCTACTGCTGGTAGAGAAAATTCATCAACACCTCCTGACCAATCAGAATCCAGAACTCAGCAGCGCCGAGGTGGAATCTTGAATAATAAAACAGTTTAATATCTACGTATCTAACTGTAAACAAAGGAAGCTTACTTTCCCTCGCTCTGGTCACATGGGTCTGTACGTGTCTTACCCGTATGGGTTTCAGGAAGTCAAGGTTGGACAGGAAGTGGCTCTCTGCGCTGTTCAGCCAATCAGCAGGCGACTGACAGATGATTTTCTGCGTCATCTCGGAGACGTCAGGATCGGCGATGCGGACAAACTCCTCCAACGACGTCGTGTTGCACAGATCTCTCAGGTGCACGCCGAAACCATTAATCAGCACCTGGGGAAGCGGTCACACTCGCTCTATAACTCATCAGCACAACATCACCAACCGTCTGATCAGTGAGGAACTTCATATCCCCTGTGGAGAGAGAGTCCTGCACTGTCCCCTCTCCCCTCATCCTCTCCTCCCTTCATCCCCTCCTCTCCCCTCTCCCCTCATCCGCTCCCCTCATCCTCTCCTCCCTTCATCCCCTCCTCTCCCCTCTCCCCTCATCCTCTCCTCTCCCCTCATCCGCTCCCCTCATCCTCTCCTCCCTTCATCCCCTCCTCTCCCCTCATCCTCTCCTCCCTTCATCCCCTCCTCTCCCCTCATCCCCTCCTCTCCCCTCTCCCCTCATCCGCTCCCCTCATCCTCTCCTCCCTTCATCCCCTCCTCTCCCCTCTCCCCTCATCCTCTCCTCCCTTCATCCCCTCCTCTCCCCTCATCCTCTCCTCCCTTCATCCCCTCCTCTCCCCTCTCCCCTCATCCTCTCCTCCTTTCATCCCCTCCTCTCCCCTCATCCGCTCCCCTCATCCTCTCCTCCCTTCATCCCCTCCTCTCCCCTCTCCCCTCATCCTCTCCTCCCCTCATCCCCTCCTCTCCCCTCATCCGCTCCCCTCATCCTCTCCTCCCTTCATCCCCTCCTCTCCCCTCATCCTCTCCTCCCTTCATCCCCTCCTCTCCCCTCATCCTCTCCCCTCATCCCCTCCCCTCATCCCCTCCTCTCCCCTCATCCTCTCCCCTCATCCCCTCCTCTCCCCTCATCCTCTCCCCTCATCCCCTCATCCCCTCATCCTCTCCCCTCATCCCCTCCTCTCCCCTCATCCCCTCCTCTCCCCTCATCCTCTCCCCTCATCCCCTCATCCTCTCCCCTCATCCTCTCCCCTCATCCCCTCATCCTCTCCCCTCATCCTCCCCTCTCCCCTCATCCTCTCCCCTCATCCCCTCCTCCCCTCACGTGTCTGTGGACTGCAGACGTCTGGTGAATGCTCAGTAATCTGCACTGCCTCGTGGTTTGACCTTGTGTAACACAAACAGCTCTCCTCCGTACAGGAGTTTATGAATAAATACTTATTACAAAGCGTCCAATTTTATATCTCCGTATTTTACTGACTGGAGCAAGGGCATGAAGAATGTTCTGATATCCGAGTGAACAAACACGAACGTTAAACACGGCTGACTGAGACGTGTTTAAAAACCATTCTTACTTTTTCCAGGTTGACGTTGGCATCCACGATCTGCTGCACGGCGTGTCTGCTCAGCGTCGCGTTCTGCTCCAGGAACGCAGACAGGGTTTCATTATCGCGCAGGAAGTCCTTCAACTTAAACCCTGAAATAATAATAATAATAATAATAAAAATGATGAGATTAATAAAAAAAAACACACATTGAAAAGTTTTTACACAGAGTTTTTATCCGTTCACAGTTACAGTTATTTCTTATTTTATTTACTTGTGCTGATTTGCATGGAATAATAAACAGATCTCACTAAACAACAACAGTGAAATCCCCCACTCAGCAATAACACATGATAATGCAGCCATTGTCACGATGACAATAAACATAACCCGAGGAACAGTGCGGCGTGGTATTTAGGACAGACAGGGCAGGAAGAAAAGAGAGTGAGACAGCTCGTCGTGTTCAGTATGTCAGAACATTCCAGAAGAGCTGTCTGTGTAAATGGGTTCGAGCCAGACTGAGGTTACAGAAGGTCATTCCTCTTTGGGCACCCTTTTATCATTCTGTATTCAGTAAAGCGTTTGAATAACGTTGCTGCAATGTTGTCTAAAGGTTTCTGTGCTAACAGTTCAACCAGATGAAGACACACCGTGTTTATATAAGACTTTATATTTGTAATACTTCATTAAACTTGAGCACCAAAAATGCTGCAAAACAAGGACCTCTTTAAAGACGTTGATGGAACATCGCCGTAGAAATCCAGCGTAGA
>NC_030444.2:16165186-16202686 GCF_001660625.3 Ictalurus punctatus
AAAGCGGTGTTTGATGATGATGATGATGAAGATGAAGAAACAGACACTGAACACTGCTTCACTGCTGTGTGTTGGACAGAGCTGCAGTTTGCCCGATAGTAACCTCAGAAAGGGGAGGGGGGAGAGGGGGCTAAATATAGCTCTATACACAAATACACAACATGACATAAAAAAGCAGAAAGAATAAAATATATCAGGAAATAAACCCGCACTTATAGATGAATGTATAGCATGTGGATGTTTGTTGTGAGCGTTTTGGAACAAAAATCCAGAATTAATGCATAAACCTGTTAAAGAGCTCACATCCTCCACTCCATAACACACTGAAAGAACAAGTTCCGTGGAAATGTGCAGTGTTTATCCATGTTTTATTACAGGGCTGTTTACATTCAAGTGCTAGATTTATTATTATTATTATTATTATTATTATTATTATTACTATCACTATCATTATTATCATCTCAGAATTAAACACACGCAGGTGTGATGTCTGCAGAAGAAGAGAGAAGTCTCCGCAGTCTGCGCAGTGACCGACAGTAACCTCGCTCTCTGCAAACTGGGTGAAAGGGGAACATGACGTCATCAGCGCAGGAAAACACACACACACACACACACACAGCTGTTTCTCATGCACTGTGGACGCGGAAATGCTTTACCTAAATAAAATATAATATACAGTACAGTGTAAACGTGCTTCTGCTGAGCTGCTCTCAGTTTTAAAGCACAAGATGGCCGCCTTCCTTCGCTAGTGTGTGTGTGTGTGTGTGTGTACAGGTTTGTCTCAGCAAGAAATGTAGAACAAGATTAAATAAAACGCACACACAGGATCTACAGAGACATTGACGCCATCTAGCGGTCAAAAATGTAACTACATCCATCCATTTTCTATACCGGTTATCCTACAGGGTTGCGGGGAGCCTGGAGCCTTCCCCTGGGGACATGGGGCACAAGGCGGGGTGCTAATCCATCGCACGGCACATTCACACACTACGAAGAATTTGGGAATGCCAATCAGCCTCCCATCATGTCTTTGTAATGGGGGAGGAAACTGGAGTACCCGGAAGAAACCACGTGCTAACCTCCTTGTGCCCTCGGTAATTTGTGTGACTTTCTTGAACGGAAATATTAGATCTCTATGGACCTTTTCACACCGGAAGTGGATAATTCGCGGTGCGACACAGCGACACTTTCCTTTCGTCCAGTGTGTTGATTTTTTTCCTGTCGCTCAGAGAGGAAACTAGCTGTCCAATTAGATTTGAGCTTTAGATCACGTGCCCTGAGACGCTGCTGTTACACAAAAGCGCGCGATAGGTGGCGCTATAGGACAGAAATGTGTTTTGAAACCCAGTGTGAACACAGAAGAAGAGTATTCCGGAAGAGAGAGGAGAATGAAGTTGTGTCCGAAACCGCGCCCTGTCTCCTCTATAGTGCACTATATTTATATCAGGTGTCGGCCATTTTGTAGTGGTGTCCGAATCCTGAGTGAACAACTCCATTCCCTACATTCGTTCACTCGTTTATACCCATAATGCACTCTGATTTCGAGTGGACATCCGATGTACACTCGCTAGCGCCCTATTTCACATAATCCAACGCGAGACGGCGATGGGAGGCGAAATAAAAATAAAGATGGCGGACAGGAAGCTGAGAGGCGGCAACTTTAACTTTTTTATTAATTAAATTACTTCTGTTTCGAGATATTTTGAAGTGAAATGAAACAGATTATTGACTGATTGGTGCAGTATTTATTTTCAGCCACTTACTAGTTTGTGATTTAACTTTTAAATTCGCAACTGTACACATTGATAATTTGGTGGATCGTGTATGTCAATATTCACATACTCATTAGAAAATAATGTTCTGATGACTTTTTAGTTAGTTTAGGGACAGATGTTTCTTACAGGATTTAGAAGGATGTAGTAGTCAGTTATTTAGTTAACAGCTAATACAACAAAGTGTTGTATTTCTCTGCGCCTACGTTTCCGTTATTCTTCTTCTCATGGTGAAAGACGATAGGCCGATCAGCTGAATAGTGGGTTTCGCCACCTAGTGTGCAAGCGTAGAATGCCGTCTCGGTCAGCGCCACCTATCGGGCAGGTGTGAATTAGCTGAAGTCGTTTCGGGTTCTGTGTGAAAGAATCTTCACTCTGTTAATTTTTTTATTTTAATAAAATATTTGTCAGTTTTGTTTAACTGTGAATGTTGTATATTACCGATTCCACCATGACACACATCGATTAAAAAGTATGAGAATGAACATGAACCGTTAAAATAAATTATATAATTATTGGCACCCTTCAAGGAAACGGGCAAATTGATTACAAATAGAAACATAAAATAATAAACATAAACTACTCAAACAACTGCAAAAACTACTGAATAACTTTTTAAATGAATTTTTAATATTCCTATTTTCTTTCAAAAACATATGTGGCAAAATTATTCCTTAAAAATTAAAACTATACAGCGTACACATATGTTTACACTGCGTGTTTTATTTATTTTAGTTATTAATGTTTGCACATTTTCAGGAAGTCTTTAAAACACTGGATGCACAGCACTATATGGGACTTTTTATTTTATTGGTCCATTTTCCCTGATAGTAGTGCACTACATAGGGTGTTAATCTCTTCCACACCCCATGTGTAGTGCCCTAGAAAGCCATTTTGGGAACGAGCCTCCTTGACGCTTCTGACGTCATCAGCCAATAGGAAACAAAGTTTGGAATAAACCTGATCCGGGATCTGTTGTGATGTCAGAGACGCTGTCGCGCTACACAGTGGCGAGAAATCCCGGAAGTAAAGCAGAAAAATACTCAAGCGAAGGCAATAAAGGAGAGTTAATTTTATTTTAGTGTTAAAGCTTTTATTATTCGCGATATCGCATGCGGTTAATGTGAAGTTTATTATTTATTTCACCTGCGCATTTCTAAGTTGGAAATTTGTAGTTGTGCTTTGTTTTGTGTTACATTTGCGAAAGGCGTCTCCCTGTGCGTCTCCCTGTGCGTCTCCCTGTGCGTCTCCCTGTGCGTCTCCCTGTGCGTCTCCCTGTGCGTGTGTTTAATGTTCTGTACTGAACCCTGTGCGTCTCCCTGTGCGTCTCCCTGTGCGTCTCCCTGTGCGTCTCCCTGTGCGTCTCCCTGTGCGTCTCCCTGTGCGTCTCCCTGTGCGTCTCCCTGTGCGTGTGTTTAATGTTCTGTACTGAACCCTGTGCGTCTCCCTGTGCGTGTGTTTAATGTTCTGTACTGAACTCTGCTATGGGATGCTGCGGGAGCACAGGGGTGAGAACAGCAGCTTATTTACACTTCTTGTACACTTTACAGATTCAAATAAAGTGCATAACTGAGCTCGGCTGCACTTGTCTTTAACTGTAACTCCGACAGGGAGTGCAGGTGAACATGGTGATGATTCCCTCAGACATGCAGCTGCGTGCAGTTCTGAGTCAACATTTAGAAGAAAATGAACCTGCTCTGGTCTTTAATTTCTGCGTTTTTTATTATCAGAAAACTCGAGAGTGGAAGCCTTTAGAGGATCGAAAATGCACAGACATCCCCTGGCTCATCCTCTTCGCTTTATTCAACATCGGAATGGTGAGTAATGTTAAGAATAATATCAAATCTGTGTTTATATTAACGCAGGATCTAATCTAATGCAGATTACAGTTCACCTCCCACTGAAAAAAACAAACCCAGCAGGAACCCTCATAGAAGTTGTATTGGTTTTAATGGAAACTGTAATGGTCCCTATGGGTCTCTACTGATAATTTGCTGCCTTCTATTGGTGGCATGTTGGGTGTAGTGGATACCGTTAAGGAACAGTAATGGTAATATTTAGCTGATGGTTTGTAATGGTGTTTGTATTGGGTTTTTTTCAGCAGGGTATAACCCTGTATAAAAACATACAGATAAACTCATGGTCAAAGATTGATCCATTTTAACTTCCTAATATGTTTTTAGTGATTTCTTTATTTGTTTTTGACTCAGTTCAATGTCAGAGTTTATTAAAACACCAGCAAGAAACATCCAGAAGCTCTGAGAAACACTTTTAAACACGCTTACAGTGTTGTTTGTTGGAGTTCAGGCATCTGATCATTTGTATTGGATTTATCATAAATACAAGTTAAGCATACATGTGCATGTGGAACTTTTTAAACCGTGTTTGTTTTTGGTTCAGCTTAGTCCAATTTCATTCCATAATCAGACAATCAGAGAAACGCTAGATACGTTTTAAAACACACCATAAACATTTCTGTTGTTTCTCCATCAGCTCTTCATTTGCGGCTTTGCCATATCGACCGGCGCGGCGTCCCGGCTCATCTCAGGATACGACAGTTACGGCAACATCTGCGGCCAGAGGAACACCAAAATTCCCGGGATCGAACTCAGTGGCCGGGACGAAACATCAAATAAGTGCGTAATATGACCATCGGTTCCAGTGTCTTTACCGATAACGTTCAGGAAGAACACGATCCACTGAGCGGACGTAAAAAGAGGAAATGAACATGCGTGCCGTGTAAATGAGGTTAAAGTTATTGGAAATAGGTCGTATATAATTGTTGTTAGACGCTGATGTGATTAAATACTCAGCAGGGTAACTGTGTAACTAACTGCTTCTGTGTTTATTTACTTCATAACAAAACACTTATTCACGTTAGTGTGTGATTAAATATTAAACTCGGCTTTCTGCTCTTTATGATCCGGGTTTCCGGACATTCTCATGAGGAACATTTCATCTCTTTCCCATTTAAAACACGAGCTTCTAGATTAAACAAACAGGTATGTGATTGGAGTTCGACCCTGTCATTTAATCCCTGTTTATTATTATTATTATTATTATTATTATTATTATTACAGGGTCATGTGTTTAGACACCTGATGTAGCTCCGAGCTGATCGTCGGCGGCGGCTGGAGGTTTTCAGTGAAATGCAGTAAAGTGTGATAGATAGTTTTCCTAACGTGAGTGAATGGGAGTTGTTAACTCTGTAGAATATGTTTAGATGTCTGCTGCGTGAAGCTCGGAACTCGCAGCAGTTTAACAGGTTTTTTGTGTTTTTCTGCCGTTTGCTGTTAAAGTGAGCAAATCAGACCGACGCTGCACAGACGGCCATTTTCCCCTCAGTCCTGAACTGAACTGAACTGGACTGAACTGAACTGAACTGAACTGTTTGCATTTGCAGGGAAAGTGTTTATTTTGCCGTAAGCAGATTCCCCCAGCTTTGTTTGATGTGACACGTTGACGTAGAGCTTTACCTGCTGATCAATCATAAACTTTGACAGGTCTTTTGTGATACGTTTACTCTTCCATCCCGCAGGTTCGTGTTTTTTCTCGATCCCTGTAACGTCGACATCGTGAAGAGGAAAATCAGATCTGTAGCTCTGTGTGTCTCCAAATGTCCAGAAACACAACTGCAGACTTACGACGATCTCAGAAAGTTTTCCGAGACCAACGGTACGCGTTTAATCAGCGCTCTAATGTTTACAGCACAGATCAGTTTGACTCTTTCACATTTAAACAAATACATTCTTTAATCTCAGGTTTGGAAATGTGAGAAAATAATAAGTGAAGTTCAGGGACCGTCACGGTCCATAAAGCTGTTTCTAAAAGCAGACGGGGTTCGAGATGTGAACGCTAACGACCGAGGGATGTGTGTTTTTTTTTCTTTTCAGGATCTAATTTGTGTTCGTACGAGCTCGATCCGAACAGATATCCGGACGATCCGAACAGAGCCACGAAATGCCCCAAACTTCCAGTTCCTCCCAGGCAAAGACCTTATTCCATCTTCCTCCAGTTACAGATGAAATATTGCTCTTCAGTAACGCTCACGTCGGAGAACGTTCTTTAAAGTGTTGACGAGTTCAGAGCAGATGTTCGTATACATTTGAAGACAATTTAATTGATAGCATGTTTAATTTATTGAACGTTTGGCTTCACAGATGTCTAAATTTCTCTTAGATGTAACACACTGACTTTATCCCAGCTTCGATCCGAGTTCCTCAGTGTATATTATTATGAATGAACAGTATAAATGGCAGAATATTTAATATTTCTCTGGTTTTTTTTTCTCCTCTGGCAGTCAGTCCTTACCGATCTTCCACCGCTGCACTCCGGCCGACATCTCCTGCTTCTCCAAGTTTGCCGAGGCTCTCATCACGTTCGTCAGCGACAACAGCGTTCTGCACAGGGTCATCGCTGGGGTCATGACCTCCAAGGAGATCATTATGGCCCTGTGTTTACTTTCGCTGGGTAACCACTCTCTCAGTGTCGCTGTTTAGCATTTATCTGCTTCTCTCTCCCAGTTCTTCTCGTGCTGCTTGTTGTGTTGGTGTAATATTTGGTTGTTGAACTGAACTGAGCGATGAGTAAGAACCGTGATGAGGTTATTACTATCTTGTATGTTTAATATCCTTTTTTCTGATGTTCACTGCAGTTCTGTCCATCATTCTGATGGGAGTGATCCGCTTCATCTCAGTAGTTCTCGTGTGGCTCCTCACCGCCGTTGTGGTAATCGGTTCCTTAGGTTGGTTATTAGGAAATAATTACACTGAAATTGTACCAAAGAGCCCAAGATGACGGTCAAGTCTTTAAAATCCCCTCATGCATATACACACTCGTACAGCATCGTTATAAATCTGCATCAGTGTAAAGAGCGGGAGAATCCCGAACTGAACACGCTGGAGTATAACGTGGGGTTGTGTGGGAGATTACGCTAGTTTAATGATAAGATGATCAGTACACACGCAGTGACCTGATTACTGAACACGTTTTAAATCCGAGTTTGTGAGTAGTGTAAGCAGGTGTTTCTTCTCTCTCAGGTGGGACTGGAGTTCTCTGGTGGCTTTATGTGGACCACCGAGTGTCTGTCAACGCCACTCTGCCTGTGAGTGAGCTAGCCGTGGCGTTAGATAACCAGAAAGCTCTGCTGATCTACGCTATAGGAGCTACAGTCTTCACGGTACAGAGCGTGATGTTATTATTATTCATATTCTTTTTCTTCTTACCGTACCTTTTTGATGTCTCTAACCAGATCAAACACTTAAAATGTAAAATTCTTGTTTTTCCCAAATTGAAATTTCCTGGACTCTAAACGCTTTCTGATTTTTGATTACATCATCGTGCACGAGTGCTCTGAATAAAAATATCACCAGCCAGTACGCCATGAGGTCATCATTTCTGCTCTTACGAAACCAGCAGAAGTGCTGAGCTCGGGGAAAACTCTTTCCATCTCATAAATCATGCTGTAGAACTGCACTAGATGATCCGGGTCAGTGGAACGTCCCGAGTGATGCACAGAACATTAGCGTTAACCTTTGTCATACTGATCCGTGTTTTTGTGTGTGTCAGGTGATCCTGCTGCTGCTGCTGTTCTTCATGAGGAAGCGTGTAGCTCTGACCATCGCTCTGTTCCGCGTGGCCAGTAAAGTGTTCGGTTTTCTTCCTCTGCTGGTTCTGCAGCCGTTCTGGACCTTCCTCACACTCATGCTGTTCTGGGTTTACTGGATCACCGTGCTGCTGCTTCTCGGCACCGCAGGTCCGTCGTACGTTCGGTGCTACGTCACGCCGAGTTGCTTAAATCGGACTGTTGTTCAAATCTGATTGAACTCTGATGGAAATTAGAGTTGAATTATATTTAAAGTCGTTTTAAATTTGATGGAAAATGGACTTTTAATTGATGTAGATTTGACTTGAAGCTCTACTTAAATTCAGCTTAAACGTGAGATGGAAGGTCGATTTCATGTCTGTGACTTTCTCCAAGCTTGTTCCTGGGTGATCTTCACCAGCACTGTGGTGCTGGAAGTCTCCTGAGGCTCTGCACATCGTACCTTCATTACTTTAGTAGATAATATGTTTAGCATGAAGTGGAGAGATGATCACCGGGCAGGATTCACCCCCGACTCCACTGGTTTAATCACTTTATCCTGCTCGCCAGTTAACCATCAAGTGTGCCTCCAGTTTGGCCGGAATGAAAGCCAGCATGTACACGTGGGTTCGAAGGTTGGAGACTCCTGGATGAATGTGTGATGTGTGTCTGTTCTCCAGGAAGTCCAGTGAAGAATAATCAGACGGGGCTGGTGGAGTTCCGGATGCACGAGCCGTTACAGTACATGGTGTGGTACCACGCTGTCGGTCTCATCTGGATCAGCGAGTTCATCCTGGCCTGCCAGCAAATGACGATAGCAGGGGCGGTCGTTACGTATTACTTCACCAGGTAAAAGGTCAGAGGTCATACCACACAAATGTCTAGGAGTAATGCATCCCAGAGATGTTTCACACTCATCTGCAACACCACACCCTATTCAGTCACTCTGTCCTGAAGATGCTACACAGCGCTGACACTGGAGACTCCTTCCATAAACATTACATAAACATCTCCTTACAGAAAACTTCACCGTATCGACCATTACACACGTTTTTAAAACAAATCCGTTTATGAAGAGCGTGCGCTGTACAAGTCCCTGCGAACGAGCCGTTACTATAGCAACGATAACGTATTAGCCCGAGTGCATTAATTTAAACCTGCGCTACTGTCAGAGCCGCTGTTATAGAGAACTAATCACCACCTTCTGACCAATCACAATCCAGAACTCTACAGCGCCGTGTGTTTGCTTTACTCTGCTCCTCCTGTGTGACAGGGAGAAGTCTCAGCTTCCTCCGACGCCCATCTTGTCTTCAGTGATGGATCTGATGCGTTATCACCTCGGCACGGTGGCGAAAGGAGCGTTCATCATCACGCTGGTGGAGATCCCACGCCTCATCCTCACCTACATACACAGCCAGCTCAAAGGCAGCGTGAGTCAGAGTCACTGTACACGATCATTTCACACCGACGTGCCGTAAAATCCGTGTCTTTGGGGTTTTGGAATAATCTCAGTGTGAATGTAATGGATTTGTAGGAAAACGCCTGTGCTCGCTGTATGCTGAAAGCGTGTGTGTGCTGCCTGTGGTGTCTCGAGAAGTGCCTCAGTTACCTGAACCAGGTACACACACATACACACACACTGATGAATTTTAAAGCCTTTGCTTTCTCACTGCTGATGTAGGAGTGTGTGAACTGCAGACTGTTTCTTTATCAGTTATAAAAATGAACTAATTTCATATTTAAGATTATAATCTCTATAGCTGTGACGAACACCGCTGTAAAATTCTCACCGTTCTTAACTCTAATCACGAATCATGGCTTGTTGTTTTAAACGGATGTACGTTACAGATGGGATCGTGTGTCGGAGATGTAATTTATCATAACATAAACAATCGTTTTGTGCATTTGATGTTAAATTTTGAGGTGAATATTTTTTTAAACAGTGATCCTGTTCTTTTCTGTAGAACGCCTACATCGCTACGGCGATTAACAGCACCAGCTTCTGCACGTCTGCTCGAGACGCCTTGATCATCCTGGCGGAGAACGTGCTGCGCGTGGCCACCATCAACTCCGTCGGAGACTTCGTCCTGTTCCTGGGGAAGGTACGACTGCGTGCTCAGACGTCACGTTAACGTCACTAAACCGTGTGCGTTTCTATTTCTCTGGAACGCGAGGAAACTGACGTACTGAAGAAGTTTCCGTATGACCTCGATGTGGGGATGTAACTGCTGTGTTTGGATGTCCAGGTTCTGGTCGTGTCCTGCACCGCGTTTGCGGGCGTACTGGCGCTGAATTACCAGCGTGAGTACACGGTCTGGGTTCTGCCGCTCATCATCGTGTGTGTGTTCGCCTTCCTGGTGGCTCACTGCTTCCTGTCCGTGTTCGAGATGGTGGTGGATGTTCTCTTCCTCTGTTTCGCCATCGACACCAAGTACAACGACGGCAGCCCCGGCAGGGAATACTACATGGACAAAGCCCTCATGGTAACCCTTTACTATACCTCCTGATCTCGGTCAGTAAAGTATTGTCTTATCTTAAACACTTGTACTACGAGAACTTCATCTCAGGATGATCTGCATGGTGTAAAATGTAACTAATAAAACCCCGAGTGTTTTATTCCTCTTACGCCACAGCAACTCGGCAAACAGTTACACTTTTTCATTTGTTAAATAGTCAGAACATGCATTTCATCCATTTATACTTACATTTAATGTTATTGAACATCTAGTTCCTGTTCTCGTTTACGTTATAGCAGCTATAAACACTCGTTCCTTCACCATCCCTCGCTCCATTCTCTTTTTTGAAGTTAATAAGATAAAAAAAATAAAAATCACAGCTTGTTTTGTTACCGAGAAACAGCGAAGCAGTGTAAACTCCTCTGTCCTGAAGATGTCGGAAAACATAAAGTTGCCAAAAAATTAAACATAACATTTCCAACAGAAACACTGCAGCTTTACCTCTGGTACAAAGCACTGACACTGGAGACTCCTTCTAGAAAGGTTTAGAAAGTAAAAGGGAGCGTAGGTGTGAAGGTTAGACTCTCGGGGCTTGAACAGTCATTGATGCTGTGTTTGTGACTCTGTAGGAGTTTGTGGAGAGCAGCAGGAAGGCCGAGGTGGAGGGGAGGAAAGCAGAGGGTGGAGACAGCAGGGAGATGAAACCCATGGTACATCCATTCTATTATTATTATTATTATTATTATTATTATTTTAAGCCATGAAATGAATCGTGTTCATGTTTTGTGTTTCAGACGGCAGGAGAGACGTTAGCGTAAAGAAACTTCAGGTGCTACTGATTTAATCTCAACACTCCAGGGATGGATTTTTCTTTAGGTGATTAATAAATTGATGACTGTAGCATTAGGCCGAGGCGCTGTACGCTGTACAGCACCTCGCAAATACAGCGAATAAACTGTCGTTTTTTTGTAAAAATGGTTAGCAATAATATTTTGTACGTTCGTAGTCATTTTATACTCGTGTTTTTTTTACTTTCACGTTCTCTTTTTATAATGTTCTCCTTTAGATAAAACCCGTACACCATGTGCTCCCCCCTCTACTGATGAATTCTATAATATGAATTATGTAGACAAGTCTCTCGTGTGTGCGGTGTGAAAGGGAAATGCTCAACTAATTAAAGGTGAATAAAGGTTATTGCAGGGTGAATGGACCCCGTCTCGTTGTGGTTTATTTCTGCTGATAGAGTTCGTGTTCTGTACACAGTTGTGTAGAACGTTCTCACGGCACCGTGGTGAAACTGAGCGCTTGGCAAACACGCAAGACTTCTGATCAACTTGTGGCTTTTTATTTCAGCCTTCACGAACGTCCAACACTGAACACTGCTCTAGAACTAAACCTGTAACTTCACTCACACTTTTATTAACTCTTAACAACTGATTAACGCCGTCCCGCAGTATTCACATCACTGAAGGCATTTCGTTCAGGACGAGGCGTGACCCCGGAGATGTTCCTTCAGCTTGGGGATGGTGGTTTGCTCTTGGTGGCAGACGTGGCAGCGCAGTGGCAGCTTCAGCAGCTCGCTGGTGCCGTCCTTCACGCTCACGCGACCGTCTCTCTCCAACATCGCGATAACATCTGCAACACAAACATCTGCCGTTAATCATCAGCGACATCGCGGACGTGAGAAACGGGTTCTGCAGCGAACAGGATGGATTTATAAACGTCCAACACACAGCATGAACGAGTCGAACCCTAACAAGTACGATACGTGACTCTTTAATACAGACACAAGTTCTGTGGAGCAGTAGATCATCTCCAGATAACTCACCCTGAGATTCAATGAAGTAGTCAGTGGTGAAGGAGTTCCAGTGTTTTTTATTCTTCAGACACGGAGAATCAAAGTCTTGGCTGATTACGTGAAGGTGAACGTGACTGTACGAGGACGGAAGCAGAGAGCGCTGCTGTTAGAGAAAATTAAATCAACAGCTTCCGACCAATCACAATCCAGAACTGGACAGCAGCATGGAGACACACTTAAACAACACCTAACACTGTGGAACATATATACTAATATTTATAATATATACTAATACATCTGAATACATGTTTAACACTGCAATGGAACCCTTAGTTTAACATTGTGACCTCCTCCCTCTCCCGTTCTCCGTCTCACACCTGCGACCCGAGTTACAGTAACATGTCGGACCTCATGCTGGGAATGGCGTGGTAACCCAGACGGAAGCGTAGCGTGTCGGAGCCGGGACACTGCTGCGCCATGCGGGCCCCGATTCGCTCCATGTGCTTCAGCAGCTCCACGTGCTCGGGCCTCAGGGCCTTCAGGCTGGAGATGGAGTCCCACGGCAGAACCAACCAGTGGAACCGTGCCTTCGGGTACTTGTCCTTAATCACCACCACCTTCTCGTCTTTGTACACCTGCGGCAAGGGTACAGCAAGGATACGGGATGTGGATGAGTGCGTCAGGAACACGCTTCTGCTTTCAGTCCACAAGCTTGTGTTCATTTCCCATGATTACCCTGAAGTACCATTCACGCAGGACGCAGACACGGTGTTCTGCAGTCCTACTTTCTGCTCCAGATTATAGATTAGATACCTGGCACCAAAAGCTGCAGCGACTGATTCGATATCAGGAGGAGGGACAGAATGAAAATATAATCTGCACTAGCTGATGAATCGTAGGACCAGATTTACGTCACGTTACCCAAAGTAGCTGGAAGGTGGTGTGTGCTACCTGCATGCTGGGGTCCTGCATGGAGACTTTCAGCCCCTGACTCCAGTGTGCTGCGGGTTCCTGTGGAGAACAGGCCCTGCGTTAGCGTGGGGAAATCTACACGCTAATACACCACACAGTAAATAACAATAAACTGCTAAATATCGGTCCAATTATTTAAATGTACTTGTAGTGGATTTCTAAACCCAGCGATGTTCGAGTAAAACTCTCTGCTCATCGACTGCATGGAAGGTAAGGTAATCATTATTAAATAAACGAGCAGTATGACGAGGTTCAGGTCTGATCATGTGTGCTAAGCATTCGGATAAATCATGGAAATAATTGCAATGCGCTGTTTGTCATTTAGTACATTTAAGAACAAAAACAAGTTTGCAAAGACGCCCAAATGAAACCGACCTATTCTGGTGTAAGTGACGCTTATATCGGATAATATCGGAAATATCGGATGTTCAGCGTTGTCATATTGGACTTGGCGGTTCTGATGCTGTAAATGTGACAACATGCAGGTTTTTATAAGGTGTTCTAAGCTTTCTAACAAATCATCACTTTATATTAACTTTTAAGATGATAAATATTTTCCTCTATTACTCCTTCTGCAAAAATATCCCAACATGCCATTTTAGTAGATCATGTCCATCGTACATCACGTGACCGGGCGAATAGGATCTTCAGCAGAAATAATACTACAAGAGCGTTTATGTAAAAGTTTCAATCAGTCTGATTTCCCTCGGTTACATAAATCAACAATGTAAGTAATGTAAAGGATTTACAGACGAAAACGGGGTGAGGAGCGAGACCGACCTTTTCAGGTGCGTGTGTTTGGTCTGGCCGAGCCGCGCTGTTCGAACAGGAAGGTGCTGAGACTCTGCAGCTCTTCTCCTTATCCTGGTCTCTCTCTTCATGAGCGTCTCTCTGGTGCGGTCTCTTCATCGCTTTGCTTTTCTCCCCAGAAGCACCGGCAGACGTCGATTCTTCCCTGAACTGCAGCGTGTACGGATAAAGCCGATTGACCATGTAGAGCTTCTGTCCGGGTTTAAAGGTCACCTGGTTGCAGAGGTGAAGGAAACGCGGGTGGAACGCGGTTACAGCCAGCGACCTGTACAACAGCCTCCGTTACTGACAAACATGGAAATGACCTCCATCATGGATAAAGCGTGCTGATGTCAGGATGTGTAAGACGGTGCGTGCGCGTTACCTGATTGCCTTTGCCCACGACCACATCGTCCAGGCTTGTAGGATTGCTACCTAACTGCAAAGCGATGAACAGATCAGCGTTCCAGCACTGTGGCTCGGAGGTTTGAAATAAAACTATTTCATTATCTTACCTGCTTCACAGTGACGAATCCTCGGTTACAATCCGCTCTCAGTTCGACTGTAAAGGTTCAGAGACGCGTTACGATTAGCGCTGTGCTAATGACAGACAGCAGCACAGTCAACACATAATACTGATCCTGCGAACACTTCAGTCTTCCAGTGCACTTATCCAGGGACTCCAGGAACGCAAACTAGCACGGGTTTGATTTCAAACAGTAAAGCATTGCTTTGAAAATATGAATCTGGAAAAAAAAAAAACTCATTCGAAACAGACGCCAAAATCCAAGCCACAGAATCCGATTTCAATCAGACTACAAAACTTTACTTTCAGATTTAAAATATGAATGTGTAGTGTTTAATTCGTGTGGGTTTACCTTGCTGCCTGGAGCATTTCTGGTCTTTAATCTGAGTTTCTGGACCCCGACCCAGAGTGTGTGTGTGATAATGAAGGAGCTGAATGGGTTTGTGGCTCTCATCCGCACGAACAAGCCAACAGGTCGGCATCTCCCCTGAAAACCACACCGACAGATCAGACACGCACAAACCTTCTACTCCTCACTTTCATTGCAGGAATATTATGAGATAATACAGAAATACTGTCAATTTTACACACACACACACACACACACACACACACACACACACACACACCAGGCCAGTATTACACTAACTAGAAATACATTATCACAAAAGATGTTATATTTCTTTCAACACTACATACTGGTTTTGTTGTTTCCCCCTATTAAAAATAAATAAATAAATAATAGGAAGTATAAACTGTTTTTAAGATCATTGTGACTGCGTATCCAGAGTTAAATATATTAGTTATTAACCCCCAAAACATTTGTTTATTTGAATAATGAGACATCCCTGCTGAAAAAAACCCAATAGAAACCACCACAGAAATTCTAATGGTTTCATCAGCTGTTAACCATTAAAACCATTACCTTAATGGGATCCACTAGACATAACCTGCCACCAATAGAAGGCAACAAATTACCAACAGAGACCATTACGATTTCCATTAAAATCCAGTAGAAGTTGCAGGACAGTTCTTATTGTTTTTTTCAGCAGGGATCACTCGGTTTAAACGCGTCTCTCGTGGATCTCGGTGTGTTGGTGTTGTACAGTCTCAGAACCAGGTTAGAGCTGGATTGGTGAGTGGACCTCTGGGAGAACCCTGTGTGTACAGGTGAGTGTTCTCCTGCTAAGCTCGGGGTGATCGTTAGCTGCTTCAGGTGAACTGGGATCAGACTGGGAGATTGACTGGGATCAGACTGGGAGATGGACTGGGATCAGACTGGGAGATGGACTGGGATCAGACTGGGAGATGGACTGGGATCAGACTGGGAGGTGGACTGATACTGAAATAATGAAAATAAAAGCCAGCCTCATGTTGAGGAGAGAACCTGCACAGTGTTTTAACCGCATTAACATTAACAGCTGGATCAAATCATCCGGTGAAATAAAGCAGCGTGAACAAAACCACCATCTGATTCAAACTTATTCCACACCAATAAACGTGTAACTCGGTCCACTAAACGGATAAACAGTTACCTGTGTTCTGAAACGTGTTGCTCTGGTCCTCAGTTGAGGTTCTAGAACAGTCTAGTCCGCGTTTCTCTATAACATCAACCTAGCTCTGTGAAACATGGACCACCGGCCGCGTCCCAAACGCCACTGACCCCCTGCACACGCTCACTAGGAAACCTGTACGCTGTAGGAAACCACGCCCCAGAGCCACTATGTAGTGAAGCAAGTGGACAATACAATGGTATTTGGAATTGAACCAATTTGAAATTTAATGGCGCATTTGTGGTTCACTTCCGGTCTTGTATTTCAAAATACAAGTCGAATCTCACCCTGATTTTTCCATTGGCTCTTGGATTATTGCAGAAAATAAACTCTGTGACCAGCAAAGGTTTATGATTCGTACACGTTTCGTTTATCAAGATAATCTTCACATATAAACATAACGTTCATGAATTTTGAAGCCTAAATACAATCAGCAGAAGTAAAAAGCTAAAGTTAGCCTATAAACGAACTACACAGCGGTCGCATGACCTCAACGTCACCTCCACTAAAGCTTCCGACATCCCTTTCGATCTTTAATTTTAATAACAGTACAAGTGGAAAATACTATAAATTTGTAAATCTACAAGTTGGAAAGTTTGAGTTGGAATAGTTTGCGAGTGCGCGAGTATAAACACAGCGAGGCTGTAGTATTTGAGTTTTCCTGTTCGGCGTGATGACGTTTAATTTCCCCGACAGCCTCTGTAGTCCCATTTAGCCACTTATAAATGACCGTCTTTTTCAAGACATGTAAAAGCTCTAAAACTCAAAAGTGGGGTATTACTGATGTAATTTATGTCGTAGAATAAAACATGAAAACATTTTGAGCTTGTGTTCACCACACAGCTTATTTCAGGCATAAAAAGCCCCTTCAAAAGCCCGGAACGATGGAACCGGAAGTGCCAAAAATACTAACTCATTTCCGAGTGTTAAGCAGAAAGTATGCTTCACTTTGTACTTTGTATTTTATTTAAAATGCTTTATTTGAACATTCAGTTTACAGTACGGTACAACCAAAATAGAACATAACAATGAGTATTAAGAATAACAGCAATATAAGTAATAGTTAAATAAAACAAACAACACCATAGCTCAAAACAGAAGTAGAACTATACAGTAACTAAAAAATAAAGCAATAAAAGCTAAAGAAAGAGGGCATTGCCCAAATTATAATTACACATTTACAGTAAAACGTTCGTAGGCTGTGCAAAGTGTACATGTTCTTTTTTGTTGAGAAGATTAAATTGTAACCAAATAATGTTTTATCTCTTGTAAGAATACAAAAAAAATGGTTTACAATTTACATTTATGAATATAAAATCTACATAGGAAAGGGATTAGGTTCATTATAAAGCAGGCATTTAGATCTGCTTCAACAAATGCAAAAATAACAGTTTGGAGATTCTTTGGAAAAACTCTGCAAGATATTACTTGAGATAAACAAACTAACATCTTTCCATAATATAACTGCACGACCAAAACAAGTGAAGGGGACTTTGTCCTTTTTAAGCCTGTTGTATACTTGTTTTGTTTTTTTTACGAGCACGCATAGCTTTTCAAAGTATACTCCATTTGACACGTACGCAGGCTGTCGACGCATGCGCAACACGACAAATTGCACTATCCCTCCTGGCCTACAGGAGTCAGTACAGAGCAGATCTTCTGGTGTGCAGGACGACAACGAAAATCAATGCTTGGGCAATATCTCGCCACGATTAGCACCCATATACTATTCCTTATACTCTTTAAGGCTAGAATTATACAAATGCGGGTACGTTCTAACTTGCACTCGTTTCCGTCTCTTCGGTTTTTTCTCCGACTACCTTCACAATCAACGGGCCTGCGTCACTGCTGCCACCTTGTGGAAGAAATAAATAGTGCAAAAGAATTAAATACGCATGTGCGACCTGTGTGTACAAAGTGACGGGAAGTTTTTAATTTGTTTGTGACAAACTATGGTGCCTAATGTCTCTTCTTCAAAACAAATGATGGTCTCTATGAACATTGGACACAATGGTGCCTAATGTTTATAGATACCATTGTCTCTCTTGAGGTCTCTAAAGAAACACAGTCATAAATACTGACAATGTTTTCACTGTTGCACAATTAGGGGATTTGGTATTTGTTTCCTTTTGGTTTGTTATATGTACAAGGATGTGAATAAGAATACATTGCAAAAACACTTCCTGGTGGCCTCATGCGTCATGTTTGATTTTACAGATTAAAATGAACACATTTTGGCCCAGTAACTGAAAATATACACAAATACACAAAAAGGAAGTAGTGTAATATATTTCTGAAGTTGTTACATGACTGTAGTATACAATGAAAACTCTTGCATACTGCACACTACTACATGAAATAGTGTAAACTATACAATACTAAAGTGGATAAATACTAAGTGCATTGCATAGTATACAGTATGACTGGTAAATGAATTGGGTTTTAAGGCACATGACTGCAGCTAAGCCCTTGTTTCAGCTCATTAGGGGGAAAAAAAAACAGATTCATATCAGAGCACAAATATAATATTATTGAAAAATCCAAAACTTTGGTTACAACCATAATCCTGGTCCTCTGGTAGCATGAGTGATGTATCTCACTGTGGAAAACGCTGATTCAGAAGTAAGGTATACTTTAATGATAGAGAAGGCTTTGCCATTGTCTAGCAGTTCCGGTAGGAATGATAACATTGTAGGAACAGAACAGTGAAAGGGAATCGAACCCAATGTCACGCACCACTCTTCAAACACACGTCACTTGCGATCATTGCTGTATCTTGTAGCTGATGCTCTGGCATTTTGAAAAGTTGCGATAACAACCAGGTAGCCTTGCCATGATCAAATTATAATCTCTCGCAGGCCCGGCCCAAAGTGCCATCTCTGTTTTCAGCACCCCAATGTGAACATGAGCTACAGACACCAGGAAGAAGTCACTGCTTTATGTGGAGCAGACGTCGTGATAGATATAAATCACAGGGACGTGGAGTCAAATTTTAAGATATGATTTGGGTATCTGCTCCCCGTGACCCTGTGTAGCATGAGCTCTACAGAAAAATGCATGGATATATCAGTTTAATTTAATTAATCGGTTTAATAAATATCACCATCTAAGTGCACGTAGACTTGAATATTTTCTGTTATCCATTCTGTTTCCTAGAATCATCCAGCTCTACTTTCAGAGTCTAGATTATGGGTGTTAATTGATAGAATAGATAATAATACGTTAAATAATTAATGGCCCTAGCTTATGGCCCTTCAAGATCTCAGAAAAATGCTGATGTGGCTTGGGCAGAATGTGAGATTGACACCCCTGGCTTATCATCTGTACAATATTTATGTTGAATCTGAAATATGGGTGTACAGCAATGCCACTGTCTGTCTCTGTATATGTACAGTATATGGTTAGTGCGCTAAATATTCATGCCTGTATTGGTAACCATGAAGATGTGGTGTGTGAAGGTTAGAAGAAAGTGGAAGACCTCGAGTGTCCTGTAGAGAACCCTGAACTCAACCCCACTGAACATTTGAACTGGAACTGGAGACTCCTCACATCATCATCAGGTGAGTCCACACATGGATTAGCTTTCCATGGTCTGTACGATGGTCTGTAGATAAATGAATCCTAGCTCAATGCAGTCTGCATTTTCTTGGCCAAGTATAGAGTGTAATTTGTGAGTCAAAATAAATTTCTTATTATTGTAGCATTCATTAAACAAAACAAATTTAGTCTTAAAAAACAGATTTAGTCTTAAATCAAACTGCAGGAAATGCCATTTAAGGCTAATGTTGTTTTTCAGGTTGTCAGGGGAAATAACAAACAACCGAGCTGTGACTGACTTTTGACATCATGGGTTTGGCATAATTATGGTACATGTATTGTTACTCCCTCGGGATAAATAGCCCACTTACCTGCTCTGTGTTTTACACTCGGACACTGCGACTGCGCTGAGAACTCCACTGCTGCTACCTGTAGACACAGGTGATGTACAGTGTATCAGTCACTTATAGACAATTTATATATCTGTATGTATATACGTAATGTTCACTCAAGGATTATGCTTAAAAATATGATGGAATGTTTTTATAATATCAAATAAGATTTTATATATATATATATGTGTATATGTGTATATATATATATATAAATTTTATATGCAGGCATAATTATTATTCTTTTATAATATTCATATAAATACAAATTAATTATAAGTTTGTGATGGCAATTTAAATATAATTATACAACTAAATAAAACAATTAATTAATAAATTACTTAAAATTCAATATATTTTAAATATTCAGTATTTAAAGGAACTTATCTTTAAGCTTGTATGGCATGAAGTTATTCTAAACCGACTTATTTCACATATTATTATCTGACCCCAACTTCCTGACACGCCGGGGTAGGCGAAGAAAAGAATTTCACTGTGCTGTAATGTACACGTGATCAATAAAGACTCGTTATCATTATCATTATCCTTATCATTATTAAAATTCACTTTATTACTTTTTTATTTTTATATAAAGTAACGTGTTATTTGTTGAGTATAAAGATGTATACATATATCCTGCCACAGAAACACTGGGCTGGCACGGCTGATGTCCAAAAATGTCTTACTTTACTATAAATGTTATTTACTTTGCTTAACTTTTTCCATATCTGTTTTTTAAAAAAAAAACCTTTTCTATAAACATAGACGTATTTCTTGTTTTTATTTTTAGGTTATAAACACCACAATGGACTGGAGGGTTATTCTGGCTATCTTGTGTCTGATTGGTAAGTGTTGTCTTTTTCCTATTCTTTCCCTGAGTGTCTGAATTCCATCTCAGTTTCTCTCGTCACTGACGTCATCCTGCTCAAATATAACTCACTCAGTTAAAGCTGTATTAAAGCTGAGAATCGAGACACGGGCAGAAAACCAGAACACATGAAGTTCTGGTAAAGTTCAGGTGTACGGGACAAAGCCCGGTGATTGGGAGTTTGTGAACGGACCTGACACATTAAGCATCAATCAAACCTGCACTGGTTTATCTGTGACACAATAACCACAGACTTGTCAAACTTGTTGTACAATCTGCTCTTGTTTCTAAGATTTATCTTCATTAATCTGTGAATTCTGGGAGTAATAAAGTGTTCTATCTAATGATTTATACTGGTACTTTGTGTAGAGCGCTCAGTCTTTTGTCATAAAGGAGTTATAGATACATATCTATGCTTAATTCTGTAGCCAAACTACTGGTGTTGGTCAGTTCAGCGTGTCTGTGTAGACGGTAGTGAGAGAACACACTTGGCTTCATGTGTAAACAGAAAGGTAGTAGAAGCTCATCATGGTCTAACTGGATATATCTGCTGAGTGATCTTCTAAATGATCATATATTCAGAAACTTGTTCACAGACTCGCTATGATTCTATTTCCATATACACTTGTGTATTAAATGGTGGATTCCACACATGGTGAGAAGCTTATTGATATTCTTCTTCTTCTCCTTCTTCTTCTTCTTCTTCTTCTTCTTATTATTAATATAAATTTTCTGCACAGCTTTGTGATTTGATTTAATGAAAGGAATGGATCTGAAATGGTGAGATTATTTATATCTAGATTAATTGTTTTGTTGGTCTGTTGAATTGTACAACTCCTTGTATATAAAATCCTGCTTTAATCGGTTGTTTTATTTGACTTTATTTGAATATTATTAGCTCAGAAGTGTTGGATTGAAGCTCTGGTGGGATGTCAATTTCTGATGATCTACACTCAGGAAATGTTTAATTTGGTCAAACAGAGAAGAGTCGATGATATGTTACGCAGGAATATCTCTTTGTTCAAACATTAGAACCTCAATAAAAGTCATCTGTGGCTGTTTCTGCATTCAGTCTTCAGTGTCATAACCCAGGAAACATTTAGTGCTCGGGAATGAGGTGACATTAGAAACAGCAGGACTGAAGGGAGCGTTACTGTGTGAGGAATCCAGAAAATAGATCAATATTAAGCACTGAGTTCAAAAAATTTCTAAAAATATTAACCAGTGTGACTCTGCAGTTTCACTCAAAGTTGACAGTATAGATAAAACAGATCTGTGATTCAGCTGAGATTTATGAAGCACTTTGCCTTGTTTTCTGTTTAATCAGCATCAAACAGTTTCTAATTGTGATTTCAACTTTGTTATGGTCCACTATTCTATTCTAAACATCTTCAATGGCCACAACTTCAACCCCAAACACAGCCACAACCACCCCTACAACTGCCCAGACTTCACCCCCAAGCACAGACATACCCAGCAATACAACGGCCCAGACTTCACCCCCAAGCACAGACATACCCAGCAATACAACGGCCCAGGATTCACCCCCAAGCACAGACATACCCAGCTCTACAACGGCCCCAACTTCAACCGCAAACACAGTTAACACCAGCTCTACAACGGCCCCAACTTCAACCACAAACACAGCTAACACCAGCTCTACAACGTCCACAACTTCCACATCAAACACAGCTAACACCAGCTCTACAACGGCCATGACTTCCACATCAAACACAGCTAACACCAGCTCTACAACGTCCACAACTTCCACATCAAACACAGCTAACACCAGCTCTACAACGTCCACGACTTCAACCCCAAACACAGCTAACACCAGCTCTACAACGTCCACAACTTCAACCCCAAACACAGCTAACACCAGCTCTACAACGGCCATGACTTCAACCACAAACACAGCTAACACCAGCTCTACAACGGCCATGACTTCAACCCCAAACACAGCTAACACCAGCTCTACAACGGCCATGACTTCCACATCAAACACAGCTAACACCAGCTCTACAACGTCCACAACTTCAACCCCAAACACAGCTAACACCAGCTCTACAACGTCCACGACTTCAACCCCAAACACAGCTAACACCAGCTCTACAACGTCCACGACTTCAACCCCAAACACAGCTAACACCAGCTCTACAACGGCCATGACTTCAACCCCAAACACAGCTAACACCAGCTCTACAACGGCCCCAACTTCCACAGCACCAGCAGCTGCAACTTTCACCTTGACCTTCAGCATCAATGAAATCTTTGTTGCAGAACTGTCTAATCCGCTCTCTACACGGTTTATAGAAAAAGCTACAAATATCAGTAATCAGGTATGCTTTAGAGATAATGCCACCATTTACAATCTATTTAATTCTTCTAAACATGACGTTCTGCCATATTAACACTTATATTGGCGTATAAGACAACGTGAACAGCTCACCTGGTTCTAATCGTGTGTTTCTGTTAGTAGGATGCAGGGCATGTCTGATTTTTGTGATTCAGCCATGGGGCACAGTTTTGTATGAATTTGAGCATTTTCTTTTGTCTAAATGTAATTTGTTATTGATAACTTTATCTATGGCTAAATAACAAACCAGTTTATCAGTGGGTTTTATGTTTTTTTGAACACCTGATTCATTTTTCTTCTTCTTCTTTTCGTTCTTTTTTTTTTTTTAATTTTTTTTTTAGGTTGAACCATTGTACAAGAAAGCCTTTCAAAACTTCATCCGCATGCAAATTCTAGCATTTAGGTAAGAAAGAAGACATGGTTCTGAATATTATAAATAATTCCTTAGATTTTTTTTTTTATATAGTTCTTTTCTAGATACTCAAAGCACTTTGCATAATATGGGTGGTGGGGGAGGGGTGTGTGTGTGTGTGTGTGTGTTAATGGATCTCTTCAACCACCACAAGTGTGATGTGACGGCAGCCATAGTGCTCCAGAACGCACACCACTCACCAGCTATTAGTGGAGATGAGAGAGTGATGTAGAACAGTTCAGGGATGGAGATTATTAGGATGATAGATAAGGGATCTATATGGGGGAATTTGGCCAGGACACCGGGGTTACACCCCGACTCTTTTTGAGAAGCGATCACAGATAGTCAGGACTGTTTACTTTCTCATCTGAGAATTTTTTTTTCCTACAGTATAGTGTCCTCATCACTATACAGGGGCATTATGCCCCACACAGACCACGGGGTAAGCGCCCACTGCTGGCCTCACTAATACCACCTCCAGCAGTAACGTGGAGGTCTCCCATCCAGGTCCTGGCCAAGCTCAGCCCTGCTTAGCGTCAGTGGGAAACCAGGCGAGAGCAGGTGATGTGGCTCTGGCCACAGCAAATATTTCTTTGTTTCTTGTTTAATGAATGAATTTAACCTGTAGCTCTCTGTTTGTGTCTTTTCAGGAACGGTTCTATTGTGACAGATAGCAAGCTGTTATTCAGTTCTAGTGGCCCAAATGTTGATGTGACCCAAGTGACCAACACCCTTCGTGATGGACTTAACAACTTGACCTTTAGTGTTGATCCAAACTTCAGGGTCGTCCAGACTCTTGGTCAGTATACACTTGCACAGACTTCACTAGTTAATTAGTGTTTATTCATTAGAAATGAACGAAACTCAAATTTCTTGTTTTATTTTAGGGTTAAATATATATTTGTGTATATATTTGTGCATTAAAATTATGTATAATGTTTATATTTTGCAGGTAATTCCATGTCACCAGTGATTGCCAGCTCACTTTCCATGATATGGATGTCTCTTCTATCACTTCTACTTTCGGTGGCATTGCACTTCTAGCTCTACACCTGATCGGAAAACATCAATGATACCTTAATAATGCGGATTTCTATTTAACAATCCGACCTATAAGTTTGCTTTTTACTGATTAGTATTTCATTCATAAGATTAAAAGGGAATAGGGTGTTTTATTCTTATAAACAATAGGTCCTTTCATGAGAAATACAAATATTTTGAACGTCTGAAACTGGGGATTTAATGAGGGTGGTCACTTACCTGAACATTTCTCTACATCTAAACAATCGGAAGGATTGCTGTATTTTATTTATTAAATTTAGATCAACAGGAACATTCTTAGGAACAACAGCTGTGTAGCTAACAGGGTTAATAAAAATTTTGTCACTTATATGCACACTTGTGTATATCTTCTGTATATCAGTGTGCAATCAATGACTAAATAATTTATTAAATAAACATTGTGAATTTTAATTGTGTAATTTTAATTGTATTATTCCTTACAATACAATCATACTGTATATACGCTAATACCCTATATATTTACTCATACATATATATATATATATATACCCGGGGTAATATTCAGTAAGGTGACAGCCTCATGCTGATGAACTGTGTGACCTGCTTCAGTACTCAGGAGCTGTTTTGTGAGTTCACTAAGACTGAGTGCGTAATGAGTGAAGAGGTTAAGCTCGATAGCTCTGGACTCTAAATCCAGCTGTCACAGTTCAAATCTTAGTGGAACTTCCCCAAGTCTTTGGTCAAGGTTCCATACTATTGTTGCAAGTATGAAATGGTCTCAAAAGTAGCTCATGTAGGGTTTAGTATAGCAAATTCTAATTGCGGTGAATATGAAACCAGTCTGTAATTTTTGGTTCATAAAGTAAAGCTCTTGGCTAAAATAGCTATGTTGGGAACATTTTAGATAAACATGTTTGTAAAGATCTGAAGGAACCTGGTCCAATCCTGGTGTTTGACAATGAAGACCATGTTTCAAATACTTCTTAGTCCCTGACCTTTTTGATGTGAACTGTTTGTTAATGGAACTTGGATCATTGTTTTTCATCGTAAGTACAACCTTTATATAGTAAACTTTACAGTAACCATTTTTACGGTACTGAAGACCGAATATCAAAAGACCGAATATCTATCAGTCATGTCTTTCAGCATCTAAGAGCTTTCTCATTCACTATGTAACAGTGAAATTATTTTATTTAAATGTTATTTAACTTTAAAGGACAACAAAAAATAACTGTGGGAGGATTTTGGACAATACTAGTTTACTATGGAGAATTTAAATTTTTACAGAAGTATCTTGTTTTTACCCCGTCCTAATCTGTAATGCCAGTGGTGTATCTGCAGTGGTGCATGGTGGCTTAGTGGTTAGCATGTTTGACACCTCTGAGGTTTCTGAGGGCTTGAATCCTGCCTTCAGCCTCTGTGCGCAGAGCTTGCATGTACTCCATTTGCCTATTGCCCTGTTTTAGTAGTTACTGTACAGTCCTGTGGTGTTTGCACACATCTGCACATGCACTTTATGTAGAAATGTGTAGATCTTGTTTAGTTCTGTGTCGTCTCATGTAGTTAGTGTGTTGTTTATGTAGCATCATGGTCCTGGAGGAATGTTGTTTCATTTCACTGTGTACTGTTCAGCTGGAATATGGCTGAAATGACAATAAAGCCACTTGAACTTGATTAGGCTACACAGATACTCGTCCAGGCTCTTGTTATCTCAGAACTGGTTTACTGCAACGCACTACCCCCGGGCCTCCTAGCCAGCTCCATCAAACCCCTTCAAATGATTCATAATGCAGCAGCTCACCTTGTTTTCAACCAGCCCAAAATGAATTATGTCACACCCCTCTTCATCTCCCTCCGTTAACAACCAGTATAGTCTGGTATAGTGCCTACTCATTGAGGCATGAGGTCCCTTTCCAGAACTTTCAAACTGACTGTCCCTCAGTGGTAGAATGAGCTTGCAACATCAATTCAGAAAACAGAATCTGTCACTATCTTCAAAAATCTGCTGGAGACTCAACTCTTCTATGAACACTTAACTAGCCCCTAACGTCCCCACTCAAAAAAACGCATGCTGTACATGAACTTTTATAATTGCACTTATTCTCTGTGAGCATCACTGTAGGAATCATAAATATTCCACAGGTTCCACCGAGATTTGAACTCGGATTCACAGTCCAGAGTGCTAACCATTACACCATGGAACCAGACTGAGAGCAGAAGCGTTCAGTACGAGTCCCAAAGTGCGCACTCTAGTGTGCAGGCCCCTGCAGTGCAATACCCGAAGAAACTAAACCGGAAGTAACGTGCATGTAGTAAGTAGTAAGTAGTAAGTAGTAAGAAGTAACTGTGAATGACGTCACAGGTATAATAAATTATATAATATACCTGTAAATATACCTGTTAAAAATTTATCAGAAACCACATCATCAAAATGAAAGAACAAAGTAAACATACAAGCCCAAGAAGGTTAAAAAATGCATAATTATAGAATAAGTTGAAATATGTCAAATAAATTTACGAATTTTCGAATAAAGAGTAAAATGCTGTTTAACGCAGTTAACTTCAAGCTTATACAAATAATTTTTAAAAAAATAGAAAATCAAGAAAGATTTACAAATAATTATCGTTTTATATTTACATATAGATATAATCCAGACAGTGTAATATTGTGTAGTTATGTAAATTTATATACAAAAAAGATATACAAAAGCAAGCAAGGAAGGAAACAAACAAACATTCCCAAGCGTCATAGAGTGATAAAGTCTGTCTGATGAGGTTTAATCCCAAATGCTTGTTCACTCTCAGTGTAAGTGCACTACATAGGGCATGACCTAATGGCGGTGTTACCGCCTTCATAGTGCACTGTGGCGTGATTTGGGATTTGGCCCATGCTCTCCACAGCAGCTGACTCTGTCTCTCTCTCTCCACTTCCCTTCCCTTCCCTTCTTCCACACTGGGAGAGTTAGATAGGAGATAGGTGAGTCTGAGGGGTTTTATATAAATATATACAGGATTAAAGTGAGATTCATTGGTAATGTGATTGACTCTGTGCTTTAGATCCACTCCGGCTCTGGTTTATGCTGTTGTCATGGCGAGTGAAGGCTCATGCGCCTGTCACTTTAAAGCTTGCTAGGTCAGTTTAGCTTCTTTAGTAATTTTAGTGAATTTGAAGCGACACACAACTTACGGGAATTTTTATTTTATTTTACCCTAATGGTCGGTAACGAGAAGCCGTGTTTATATTTTGCTTTATATAGCTAAATTATTTCCCGGTATGATATTTTTGCTATTTGTTATGCTAGAGCTAATGCTAACGGCTGCTAGCAGGTTAGCCGAGTTTGTACACGTAGGCGAAACCCGCATCATGACGGCTAATGTTTAGCAACTAGCTGGTTCAGTATTTTAGTCAGAAAACACACGGATATCATTTTAGCTGAGGAATAAGATGTCAGTGTGATTGCCAGCTCCTGTACAGCCGTGACGTGTGTTTCAGTATAAAACATTAGCTGTGTAACTCGCTAAATCTCACGATATATTATTGAGCACAATATAATATGTGCTTTTCTTTTTTTCTTTACTTCTTTTTAAATTACTGTCGTTGATTCATTTCTGGAGCATGTACTGGAATCAGTCCAGGTTGAGTGAACCCGTTTATATGTTTTGGCCTCCTTAGGAAGCGGTAGGCCTCACTGAAGCCTCGGCCTGGCGTGATGTCGGAGCCGAAAGCGGCCGCTCCGGCGCCCGGAGACACCTACAAGGGCTGGCTGTTCAAGTGGACCAACTACATAAAGGGATACCAGCGGCGATGGTTCGTCCTGAGCAACGGCCTGCTGTCTTATTACAGGTAAAGACTTTCATCTGACTGGTGTAGAGAATTAAAGTGACGCTTGATGCACTAAATTAGTCTCTAAAGTGACACAGAAATCAGAAATTTTGCCTTAATACACTGTCTCCATCAGTAAGTCAGTAATATCTTATCTAACACTGGTTGTGGTGATGGTTGTGATGGGACTTTTCTCTGTGAATCTGACTTTGTGGCTTCAGAGGGAGTGTGTTTGGGTCATGTGATTGTTGTAAGGTGGTCTTTTCCTGTAAACAGTGTGAACTGGTTCATCTACTCCACTCCATGGAGAGAAATCAGGAAGTGTGTGTGAGTGAGAGATCTGACCTCCTCCCCGTTAATCACATCTCTGAAGGTCACATTAGGTGTCACGTGAAGACTGAAGCTGTATGTGTATGAAATGTGACTCGGATGGATGGAGCCACGTAAACGGTTAATGTCCCTCTTTATGACATTCTGCTAAAGTACTAGACCTATAAACTAAATATAGCCTGAAATTCTGAGTTGAAGCTAGCCAGAAATATATCTCCATTCTCAAAGACATTTCTACTGAACACCATGGGCTTGTATTTAAGACGAAATAAAGTTGAATTTTAAAATTGCATTTAAAAACTGCTTGCATTCAGTTTGTAATTATTAAAAAAAAATAAACAATGTAATAAAATTATGGAATATCTCAGAAAAACACGGTGGCATTATTGATTACAATTATATCTTCATACCACCAGAACATTTACACAGCTGATACACTTATTTAAGAAAAGTGTGTGTGTGTCTTTCTCTCTCAGGACCCAGGCGGAGATGGGCCACACGTGCCGTGGTACTATAAATCTGGCCACAGCCAACATCGCAGTGGAGGACTCCTGCAACTTTGTGATCTCTAACGGTGGTGCGCAGACGTATCACCTGAAGGCGAGCTCTGAGGTGGAGAGACAGCGCTGGATCACGGCCCTGGAGCTCGCTAAGGCCAAAGCTGTGCACATGCATGCTGAGTCGGGTAAGACACGCCCAGTCAGGTCAGTCACTCTGAGGCTGGTCAGTCATTCCCAGTCACTATTACAACCCTCTCAATCAATATGTGCACACACGGGCACTCACGGGCACACGCGCACACACCGCACACGCAAAAAGCTTTTCTTTCGATATGGTGAATTGAATGTGATGAAGTGAAAAGTGTTAGGGAACAGATGAAATGAGCAGACTTCCTCTTCTCTGTCTTTACTCAGATGATTCTGGGGACGAGTGTACCTCCTCTCCACCGATGGCAGCTCAGGGTGTCGGGACTCGTAACTCGGAAGTCCAGTCCACGCTGAGAACTCTGGGAAGCAAAGTGGAGGACCTCAGCACGTGCAACGACCTCATCGCCAAACACGGCTCCGCCCTCCAAAGGTTAGCTCCACCTCTGAGACCAGTTTTCTTATTTTGTGAATCTGTTCGGTAGGTACGAGTTGACATGGTTTCTCTCAGGTCCTTGTCCGAGCTGGAGAGCATTAAACTGGGCGGAGAGACGAGCGATAAAATCCGGCAGGTGACCGAGAGGGCCACGCTGTTCCGCATCACGTCTAATGCCATGATCAACGTAAGACGCTTTTCCACTTCCACTTCCTGTTTACGGGTTTTAAGATGTGGTGTGCATGATCATACCATACATTTCTTACCAAAAAAATAGGCTTCTGCAGACTTCTGATTTTGTGTGTGTGCGCACGCAGGCGTGTCGGGACTTCCTGGCCCTGGCTCAGGCGCACAGTAAGCGGTGGCAGAAAGCTCTACAGGCCGAGCGGGATCAGAGGGTTCGTCTGGAGGAGACGCTGGAGCAGCTGGCCAAGCAGCATAACCACCTGGAGAGAGCGTTCAGAGGAGCCACCGTGCTGCCCGCCTCGTCCAGTAACACCACGGCCGACAGCAAAGGCACACACACGCGCGCACACACACTCTCAGTATGATTCAGTATGAATTTGATGCCCCAAATGTCACAGTCAGATTTTTACATAATTTTTCTTTAATCAAGACTTTCTTTTGAATCTTTAGTCTGATAAAACGATGTTTTTGTTTATCACTCCAGGCTCGGCTGCAGCAAAGGGTGACGCCAGCGATGATGAGGAGAACGAGTTTTTCGATGCATGTGAGGAGTTTATCACGGTCCCAGCCGACCCCAAATACCACAGGTGTGTATTTACCCCTACTTCCTGTTTCTGTGTCACACTATGGACTAGACCTAAGTGTCTCTCTCTCCCTCCCTCTCCCCCTCTCTCTTTGTTTCTGTTCCTCTCAGGAGGTCGGGCAGTAACGTCAGTGGGATCAGCAGTGACATGGGGATGGACGATGGCACCACTTCGGTAAGAAATTTAGTTTTATCTGTGCCCTCGTTTGACCCTTGATTTATGAGGTCTGATGCTCCTTACAGCATTTTCATCTTTTATCTCATCATTTTAAAAAAATAATCTCCTCATTGGTCACTTACAGCTGGACGAGCAGTCTCTAGCGTCCAATCCGGAGTCTCCTCAGTCCCAGGAGGTGGAGCCAGTGAGGAAGAGGCGGACCCGAATCCCAGACAAACCCAACTACTCACTCAATCTTTGGAGCATCATGAAAAACTGCATCGGCAAAGAGCTCTCCAAAATCCCCATGCCTGTAAGGAAGCTCTCGTGCTGCGCTTCTCTGATTTTAACACAGATATGTTACGCTACTTTAACAATAAAGTAGATGATAAAGTTAGATAATTCAAGAGTACCTTGTATGCATTTCAAATACGCTTCATAAAGAAGGACATGTTAATTCATATTAATTCATGTTCCTCACCCTGAACTCAAGAGCATGACGTTTAAAAGGTCTCAGAATCTGATTCTAAAGATTTGACTGTGGGTTTGGGTTAAGTTTGAGGGCTGAATTCAAATTGTGGTCCCATTTAAACTGCAGGCTTTCTCAGTACCTCTGTATAAAACTCATTTGTGAGTTTAGAAAACTCCGCTGTAAATCAAGTCTGTGGTACTGGAATCCTCCTCGTTTGAAGAACGTGAGCTAACATGCTAGCTAAAGTATTAGACTCTTGGGAATGACTAGAGCATTAATTGCATATTCATGTACAGTCATGTGAAAAAATAAGTACACCCCATGGAAATTGTTGGCTTTTTGAAACAGTGTCTATCCATGAAGTTGATGTACTTGAACAAAACCACAAGAAAAATAAGCATTTTTAATCATTTATTCAACAGAAACAACAATAGATGTAATAGTTTTCTGTGGAAAAAGTAAGTACATCCTTGGCCTCAGAAGCTAGTATTGCCCCCTTTAGCTGAAATATCTTCTTATAGGTGTTTTGCCCAATTCAAACCCCCCACAACATTTCAACAGGATTCAAATCTGGGCTTTGACTAGGCCGTTCCATAACCCTCCATTTCTTCTTTTTGAGCCATCCCCTGGTGCATTTGCTTGGGTGTTTAGGATCATTATCCTGTTGAAAATTCCACTTTCAGTCCAACTTTCGGGCAGATGGCCTCACATTATCTTCACGCACTCTTTGATATGATGCAGAATTGATAGTTGAATCAATGAATGCAAGCTGTCCAGTCCCTGAGGCAGCGAAGCAACCCCAAACCATAACATTATCACTACCATGCTTCATAGTTGGTATGAGGTGCTTCTCCTGAAAAGCTGTTTTGGTCTGCACCAAACATGTCTGCTGTTACTGTGACCAAAGAACGCTATCTTTGATTGGTTTTTTATTTGCCTATATGCTCATTGGCAAACTGTAGTCTTGAAAAGGCTTTTTCCTGACACACCTCTCATGCAGGACAGATCTGTGCAATGTCTTTCTGATTGTAGAAGCATGCACTTTGAGACTAACAGCTACAACACTTACTAGCAGATCCTATGATGAATTTTTGGGGTGCTTGGAGGCTTCTTTTTGCATCAGACGGTCTGATGTTGATCTGAATTTGCTGGGATGGTCTGAAATCTGCACCATTTGTAGATGTTCCTTACAGTGGAATGATGTTTCAAATAATTTGGAGATCTTTTTAAATCCCTTGCCAGACTCAGGCATAGACAACTTTTTTTCTGAATGCCTTACAGAACTCTTTAGATCTTGGCATGATGACACCACACACCTCAATAACAAAGGGAACTCTGGACACTAGATATGAGAGGGGTATAAATAAGACCGGTTCCACCTGCTTTCCCTAAGCAGGTTCTAATCACTGGAACCCGATCTTCAACACCTGATTCTAATTTTATGGGTTTGAAGGTGTGATAAATGCAGGGGTGTACTTACTTTTTCACATGACTGTCTGTTTGCAGATGCTTGCATGTATAATATGTGTAGAGTAACGTGTGGTTTTCCTCGTACAGGTGAACTTTAACGAGCCGATCTCCATGCTGCAGCGTCTGTCCGAGGATCTGGAGTACTCTGAGCTGCTGGACCGAGCTGCTAAGTGTCAGAGCTCACTGGAGCAGCTGTGTTACGTAGCAGCCTTCACTGTGTCTTCTTACTCCACCACCGTACACCGCACAGGAAAACCCTTCAACCCTCTGCTGGGGGAAACGTACGAGCTCGACCGCCTGCAGGAGAGCGGATACAGGTCCCTCTGTGAACAGGTACTGAGAGGGCGTAGGAGAGAGAGAAGGGAGAGAGGAAGACGTGTGTGTGTGTGTGTGTGTGTGTGTGTATTATATATAAACTATATATAGTAATGTTCTGTGTGTTTGTGTGTGTATGTAGGTGAGTCATCATCCTCCTGCTGCAGCTCATCACGTCATCTCTGAGCGAGGCTGGACCCTGAGGCAGGAAATCACTGTGGCCAGCAAGTTCAGGGGCAAATACCTCTCCATCATGCCACTCGGTACAACACGCACACATAATAATAATAATAATAATAATAATAATCAGTGTCACAAGCAGCTTTACAGAAATCAGAATAAAGATTTATTCAATTTCACTTTCACAGTGTGTAAAGTGAGAGACAGACAGGGACCGAGCGTGTGAGAGAGAGACAGGGAGTGAGACATAAAGACAGAGACAGTTAAACAGAAGGAGATAGATAGGGACAGAAGGACAGACCAGTCTGAGATTGTGAGAGCTAGAGAGAAAGACGGATAAACAGAGACAGACAGATGCTTCCTTTATTAGTTGATAAGTAAACATGTGTATGATGATGATGATGATGATAATAATAATAATGTGTCTCCAGGCTCTATTCACTGTATATTTGAGAAGAGTAATAATCACTACACCTGGAAGAAGGTGAACACCACCGTGCACAACATCATCGTAGGAAAGCTGTGGATAGACCAGGTGAGATCACTGTCACCTGGACACACTGCAGTAAAACCTGTGTGAGAGAGTGTGAGACCACCACCAGGGGGCGGTGTGAAGCCTGGAATACTGTTTCAGTACTGTAGTGATGTGTGTGTGTGTGTGTGTGTGTGTGTGTGTGTGTGTGTGTGTGTGTGTCACTGTACCACAAACTCTTATTAAATTACTCGGACTACAAGCCTCATCAGCACAGGTGTAGACCGTCTTCAGTGTCTACAGTTACATGATGAATGGGATGTGTTTTATCTTGCTGGAGATGTGTGGATATTTGATTATAAACACCTGAGAGATGACTCGAGCTCGGGGCATAGAGAGACACGGTGTGGGGAATGTCCGCTGGATTTCTCCTCATGCTTTCTGAAATTCACTTGTACTCCAGAAAGAGATGTTGTTGGTGCCTGTGCAGGATTCTCCTCCAGTGTGATGAGGTGTGTATACGTATGACTCGCTAGGCTCATGGTTGCTCTCTCCTCTCTGTTCTGTCAGTCAGGAGAGATTGATGTGATAAACCACAGAACAGGAGATCGCTGCCACCTGAAGTTCGCTCCCTACAGCTACTTCTCCAGAGATGTGGCCAGAAAAGTGAGACTCCAAACACATCCTCAGCTTATTAATAAACAATAATAATTCAACTGTATAAAACATCTAGAGTGTCCACCTCACTTCATCTCTCTCTCTCTCTCTCTCTCTCTCTCTCTCTCTCTGTCCCCAGGTAACGGGTGTGGTGACTGATAAGGACGGTAAAGCTCATTACGTGCTCTCGGGAACGTGGGATGAGAAGATGGAGTTTTCCCGTGTGATGCAGAGCAGCCGAGGAGGAGAGAATGGGGCAGAGGGACGCCAGAAAACTGTCTACCAGACACTCAAAGCTCGAGAACTGTGGAGGAAAACTCCTCTGCCGTAAGTCCACCCCCCCCAATGTAATCTGATAGTCCTCCTGCCCAAACAGATGTAATGTTTTGTGTATTTGTGTTGTTCTCCGTAGAGATGGAGCAGAGAACATGTACTACTTCTCATCCCTGGCACTGACACTGAACGAGGCGGAGGAGGGCGTGGCCCCCACAGACAGCAGGCGACGCCCAGATCAGAGACTGATGGAACAGGGGCTGTGGGATGAAGCCAATGCTGAGAAACAGCGCCTGGAGGAGAAACAGCGCACTGTGCGACGGGAGAGAGAGAGGGAGGCGGCTCAACTCGCCATTACCGAAGACAGTGAGGGTGAGACTTATGTTTGAGACACCACTGGGATGGTGAGACATGTAGAGAGTAGGTGAGATGCACACTTGGGTGGGGGGGGGTTTGAAGGAGAGTGAGACATATGGGGGTTGAGACACAGTGAGAGTGAGAAACTCAATGAGAGTGAGACATGAGGACAAAATGTTGGGTTAAAAAAAAAAAAAAAAAAAAAATTATTTATTTTAGCATTGTCAGTGTATTAATATATCATAACTATCTTGATTTTTAGTTGTCATTTTTTTCTGTGTCTCTCTCTCTCTCTCTCTCTCTCTCTCTCTCTCTGTCTGTCTCCCTCAAGCTCTCATTGAGGACTCCATAACTGACTCGCCTCTAAAAAGCAAGTACTTCCTCCACCTTTTCTCTGTCCCATTACACACACCCACACACCACTCTTTCTTGTATTGTCATATCCCTCCTTACCTCTTACTGCTTTTCCATTGGACTGTGCGGTACGGCACAGTACTCTCTCATCATTCCTGTCGTATAACTGTACCTGTGAAAGTAGGTGGAGTTTATCTGAAGGATGTGGGGTGGAGACTAGTGATGGGTTAGTAAAGGGTTCATTAATGTTTAGTTTAATGGCAACGAGTGACCTAAAGAAAGTTGGGTGCCAATACTTTAACCTTAGTGAGAAGAGTGGATGTGAACCGCAGTGTGTGAGGCTAACACAGATAAATATCCCACCTTGGTGAAATTGGCAGAATCATACTTGTGCATTTCGGTCACCTCAGCACCATCTGGGCACCTCTTCTCTGCTGCCGGAGGCGTGGCCTGGGCCCGGGAGGCGTGGCCTCGACCAGGAGCACGTGGACATGCTGATGCTTGTACATTTCAGTGCAAAGTTTCTGGAAGAATGAAGAACAGCGCGTTAGAAACGGGGATGGTTCCTACCTCTTTCTAGTTCCTGGTTTTGTTTTGCTTAATTATAAAAATTTGTTCTGCTGCTTAAAATTTGGACGCACGGTTTCAGCCTGAAGTTTCTATTTGTTATACTCAGTTTGAGGATTTTATTTTAAATAAAGGGGAAAATGGAATTGAAAATGAGTTGTTTGTGTGAATGGATTATGAGGAGGATGGTTCGGTTGTACAGACGCACAGACACTTCCAGCTGCAGATCTTTTCACTCTGTCTACGAGGGACGTTAGACGAGTGATTAGTAAAAGCACAGTGTCAGGAATGTGTGTGTGTGTGTGTGTGTGTGTGTGTGTGTGTGTGTGTTTACTGCACACGACTGAGCTTTATTCCTCTTCAGGGTTGAGAGGTGTGTGGTTTTTATTCGAGGTCACATCTCATTGTTCTTTCTGTTTGTTTGTTTGTTTATTTATTTATTTATTTATTCATTCCTCTTTCTGCCTTGTTCCTTTGGTTAATAGTGACAGCTTCTCTTCTCTCTGTTTTTCATCCATTTCATCTTCACGGTTGCGTTGTTTTCTTCATTTCCTCTCGCAGCCTTTACTGATGATGCCTCCTCTGATCTCTCACTCTCAAGCAAGTATTTAGTTCTTTCATAACTCCACTGTTCAGCTCTTCTCATTTCTTCTCATTTACTTCTGCCTCATAAAATACAGATTTTCCTCATTTTCTGTTTTCGTTGCTGCATCTTTCTTAATCTGCCTTCTTCTTCTTCTTCCTGATTTCTCCATCCGTCATCACGGTCCTGTCTGCAGTCGACACTCTGCACAGCTCACACTCCACCCCATACTCATGCAAGTACCACTTTACACACACGCACGCACGCACACACGCACGCACACAAGCACTTAAAACTGTAACATGGTTATAAGAAACATCTCGCCCTCACAAGAACAATCACACACACAACAGTATTGATATTTAGCCCCGCCCACTTTCAAATGAAGTCATTTGACTGACACCGCAACCGGCCAATCGCAGACTTTCCCTCAGCTCGTCAGCAGAAACAAGAGTATCGTGCCTGAACAACTTGTAAAGATCATATCGTGTATCTCTAAGACTTGCTGTGTCAAAAGTTTGTGTACCCCTAGGAAACACAGCGGGCCAATCAGATTGCAGCGTTCAGGAAAAAACTAAATTATTTAATTGTGCTTCAGTTGAGAGTAAAATCATAAGAGTTTTACAACTCGCACACTGATGCGCGCACTCTCTCTCTCTCTCTCTCTCTCTCTCTCTCTCTCTCTCTCTCTCTCTCTCTCTCTCTCTCTCTCTCTCTCTCTCTCTCACTCTCTCTCACACACACACACACACACACACACACCCCCAAAAAGTTAAGCATCCCCCACTCGATGCTCTTGGTCTCTTTAGAGCTTCACTTCTGTCTTTTTCTGCTCCTTTCTCTTCTCATCTCTTCCTTATTGTTTGTTCTGGTTGTTTTTCAGCGGAGTTTATTTGTAGATAATGTTTAGTTTGGTTAGTAAATGTGGCAGTTTGTCAGGGTTTTTGTAGGATTTCAGACGATGCGAACCCATCATGGTTATCACAGAATTCCTCTTCCTTTTGTATTTAGTGTGTTTCTCTTGGCTGAAAGTGTGTTGGATCTTTTCCCCATTACACATATAAACAACTAAATGAGTGTAAAAGTTTATTTATCTGTACATTTTTGAATGATTTAATTTGAATTTAAATCTTATTTGGACATTATATTTAGTTTGTTGGTCTCATGTGGTCTGGGGACTGAAACCATGACTTGTGTATGCCCCCCCCATCTTTTTTTTATTTATTTTTTCTTTCTGTAGAGGGAATGCCAAAACGCTGACCTTGTTGCCTTTGTGTGTGTGGTGTTGTTTATTTTTAACCAGGCGCCCCGCAGGACAGCTACAAGGCCCTTTGGTTCGAGCAGCAGGAAGACCTGATGACTGGAGAGCCCACGCATATCTACAAGGGGGGGTACTGGGAGGCTAAAGAGCACGGTGACTGGCACGCCTGCCCCGATATCTTCTGAATTAGCACCTCTGAGTGGACTATTACAACTACAGCAACAACATAGAAAGGAAAAAAAATGCAGCAAATCAGCTTTCTTTCCCTGTGCTGGAAAACGGGAAGCTCAGTATGGGCTTCCACATCCATCGTTTCTCAGAAACACTATAACCCCCCCCACA
>NC_030444.2:16210186-16247686 GCF_001660625.3 Ictalurus punctatus
ATAGAGAGAGGGAATAGAGAGAGAGAGAATAGAGAGAGAATAGAGAGAGAGAATAGAGAGAGGGAATAGAGAGAGAGAGAATAGAGAGAGAGAATAGAGAGAGAGAATAGAGAGAGGGAATATAGAGAGGGAATAGAGAGAGAGAGAGAATAGAGAGAGGGAATAGAGAGAGGGAATAGAGAGAGAGAGAATAGAGAGAGAATAGAGAGAGAGAATAGAGAGAGGGAATAGAGAGAGAGAGAATAGAGAGAGAATAGAGAGAGGGAATATAGAGAGGGAATAGAGAGAGAGAGAGAATAGAGAGAGAGAATAGAGAGAGGGAATAGAGAGAGAATAGAGAAAGAATAGAGAGAGAGAATAGAGAGAGAATAGAGAGAGGGAATAGAGAGAGGGAATAAAGAGAGGGAATAGAGAGAGAGAATAGAGAGAGAGAATAGAGAGAGGGAATAGAGAGAGGGAATAGAGAGAGAGAATAGAGAGAGAATAGAGAGAGGGAATAGAGAGAGGGAATAGAGAGAGAGAATAGAGAGAGAATAGAGAGAGAGAATAGAGAGAGGGAATAGAGAGAGAGAGAATAGAGAGAGAGAATAGAGAGAGAGAATAGAGAGAGGGAATAGAGAGAGAGAATAGAGAGAGGGAATATAGAGAGGGAATAGAGAGAGAGAGAATAGAGAGAGGGAATAGAGAGAGGGAATAGAGAGAGGGAATATAGAGAGGGAATAGAGAGAGAGAGAATAGAGAGAGGGAATAGAGAGAGAGAGAATAGAGAGAGAGAATAGAGAGAGAGAATAGAGAGAGGGAATAGAGAGAGAGAATAGAGAGAGGGAATATAGAGAGGGAATAGAGAGAGAGAGAATAGAGAGAGGGAATAGAGAGAGGGAATAGAGAGAGGGAATATAGAGAGGGAATAGAGAGAGGGATGTTGAGGGAACGAGTGTTATAGCTGCTGTAAGGTAAGTGAGAACAGGAACTCACGTCACAGACTGTAACGATAAACAGATATAAAGTATGATGATGTTCTTTATTAAATTAAAATGGTAATTGTTGGTAAATTGCGGCGTATCGGTGAAGTTTGGGGTAATAACAGTAACTGCATCGTGTTTTCATTGAACTTTAGTTATGGACTGTTCATTAAAGTTGGTGGTTTATGTTAGTTAATGCAGTTAATAATTTTAGGTAAAGAATTTGATGTAAAGTGTTTTTGTTACTTTGTGCAGTTATAAATAAAGTTTAACTTTAAAGTTTAAAGTTAAACTGCATGATATTAACATGCATGATATGCTTTTTCACTTAGGAACTTTAAATCATAGCATAAGTTTAATTATTCCAGAAAGAAAGAAAAGAAACAGCAGAACAGACCACTGGATGAAAATCTGAGTGATGTCTAATCAATCTTTTACAGAAGCATCTGAAACATCAGAGGAGACCATGCCCCATGTGAACGAGCTGAATCATTCATCCCAGCTGAAACGTTCTGGATTCGGTCGGCCTCCACCTCGACACGGCCTCCAGCTGCTCCTCTGGTTCTCCAAAGAGTGCCTCTATTTTGATAGGAATGATAAGATGGTTCCACACTGTAATCCTGATGAAGGGGATTTCGGTTTTCACCTGTTCGAGAACCGATACCGAAACGGCTTCCAGCTCCTGCCGGCGATAAACTTCCCGTACTACGTGGTGGGGAATCTGAACAGTGACGGAGCAGACGAGCTTCCTGATTACGTCACTCGGTCATATACCGGTTACTATGATGACAGCAATAAGGACCGCATCATAGTCAGCCTTAAAAATGGCTTTTTTAATGAGGTTTACATCACCGAACACGTAGACGATTGGAACTACGACCCCGAGAACACCTACCGCATTAATAATAAACTGATTCGATTCCTCAATCAAAAGAACAAGACGAATTTCCTGAATGAGATGGGCATCCAGTTCACAGTGAACGTCGCTCCAGAACCTCCTTCTCCACGGAGGAACACAGCTCACATCACCATTAATAACAACGCCAAACCAGAGTCGTCCAGGAGCAGGGGATTCTGGGATTTCTGTACGATCCTGTAAACTTTCCTCTCACCGAACGTCCTGGAGAATTACATGTACATTTTCATTTATTCCTCTGTGGGTCGTCCTCGGAGTGGAGTTCATCTCTCAGTGAGGATTTAATGTGAAGTTACACACATCAGTATTCAGTCCTACACTCGGGGGCGGAGTTTGTCTAAAACAGAGGCGTGTCTCAGTTCCGCTCGATTCTGACCATTCATCTTGAGCACGTTTTTCTTGCGTGATGTCGGCTTGAGTCATTTGATTTAATCACAACGTCATTTTGAAGTTTGTCCGTCGATCCTCTGAGACATTGTGGAGTGTGTTCGCGTTCATATCTCACGGCTTTTTAATGTTTCGTTTGGAGTTGTTCACCGTCGACAGTTTCTCTGCTGGTTTCCGTTTTCAGTCCGCATTTTCAGTCCGCATTTTCAGTCCGCATTTTCTGTCCGTGATTTTTCAGAGTTAAACGCGGTGGTCTAGACGCTGTTGAGAAACACCGTCTCAGACGCTTCTGCTCATGAACAATCTGAAACCTCAGAGGTGTGAGCTACACCGCGTTAGTGTCGCTGCGTAACCGACTCTGAACACCAGTCTTTCCTCATGACTCGACTCTGGACTCTGGATACGAGTCAGTGGGGGTGATTTATTCAGACGTGTTTACACTCAGACCCGATGAGTTACTCGTAAAAATAGTTTGCTCCAATCAAGAGCAGTGACTTTATTTTTGGATGTAATTCTTGTGTTTTCTCAGGTCGTACCTGACAGGTCACGTTACAACGTGGTCCAGCATGAAAGAATTTTAAAAAAAAGAAGACGGTAAAGGGAGACAAACGTGATAAATAATGTTTTGACTTTGTTTTTCACGATGAATATTTTAACGCGCACTGCTCGACCAGTTTGTTCCATCATCATCATCATTTGTTAAGCCGCTCACACTAACACGCTAAACATCTTATTGCTAAAAATGTTCTATATTTCTTTCTCCTCTGCGTTTTGTCCTGGTGGTGTACTAACCTTCTCTGTGCAGTAAAACCAGATACCGCGTCACTGTTTGCAGTAAACACGTGTTTGTTTCCGAATGGTTCCTGTAGCTACAGAGCTAAAGCCTCGCGCGAGTAGAACTCTTTCACCTGAACTCGGATTTAAACTGAGAGTTTAATCACGTAGGAGGTAAACGAGAGATATTTACACTCATCAGCTTTAATTACACACTTTATTTTAAATAAATACAAACACATATACATGATATGACTAACCAAGAAGAACCAGTGCTCCTGTGTACACAGAGCTTTTAATCCTGTTCTTTTGTTACATTTTTGCTGATATTTTATTGCATGATAACAGTATACTTGTTTTCTGATCATTTTGATCATGTTTGATGTTGGTATTTGATTGAAATAAAGTCATTAGATCGAGATGTAGTGTCTGTATGTTTATACCGAAATATTGAGCTAATATTCACAGTGTAATTATAAACCTACCGTTTATAAACTACGCTTTAAATTAAAATGCTTTTCTGTCTTTGTGAATTTAAATGTCAGAATTTCAGACTGAACTTGTCTTATTACTTTTATATGAAGTGATGTAGTAATAATAATAATAATAATAATAATAATAATAATAATAATAATAATAATTCCATGTGAAGATGATGTGTAACATATAAAGCAAATATTGAACAATGGTTATTGACTTATCGAAATGAATGCTGATATAAATAGAAAAGTATTTTAATGAGTCACTGTGGAACTTATTACTGCTTTTTAAATGTAAATGTCTTCCAGTTGGTCCTGAATAGCAGGTCACTCCCAGCACACACTCCTCCTCCTTCCACACACCTCTCCATCTCACACTCCATCTCCACCTTTAGTCACTTCGCTAAACTCTAAAACTCTCCTCGTAGCAGGTAAAGTCATCTTTCACGCACAATTGTGTTTATTATTATTAACATCTTTACCTTAAAACATATTATTTCCAGATGGCAAGAGAATAAAATAGATGAGAGGTTTAAGGGGTTAAATCTATTTAGATTTAAAACGTGTATAGGTTTTTCAGATTCATTTTAAGTTGATTATTGCGAGTTTACGAGCTGTGAAGTAATGTGAGGAATTCTGTGCCGTAATTCCGGTTAACCTGCTGTTCATTACAGTTACTGATCAGTAATTCGATCCTGCTGTACAGGACAGGGCTGAGGGTCTAAATATTAATATGGTATTAGTGTGAAATTATTTTACGGACATCACTTTGTTTCTTCAGTGAATAAATCTGTCCTCGTCTGTCACTTTAGGATTTTTTAAATCTTTATTTCACCGCTGTAGTGATCATGTCCAGGATTAAAACCCTAAACGACATGGCCGATCTCCAGCGTTCAGGGTTCGGCCAGCCGTCTCCTCGACACGGACTCAAGCTGCTCTACTGGTTTGTTAATAACTGCGTGGAAGTGACTCAGCAGAATCGGATGCTTTCCCTCTGCAGCCCGTCCACAGGTGACTTTGGATTTCGAATCTTCCACAACAGAGATGAAGGAGGAAAAGGCCACCTGCTTCCAGACTCCAGCAACCTGCCGTACTACGAGCTCGGGAACCTAAGTGCGTCTGGAGCGAAATCACTGCCTGAGTACGTCAGAGAGAAATACACCGGCTTCCAGGACAAGAGCAACACCGACCGCATCATCATCAGCCTGGAGTCCGGAACGTTCCGCAGCATCTACGTGACGCGCCACGAGACCCGGTCGAACTTTGACCCGAGCCACACGTTCTGCGTCGGCCGGAAGCTCGTGAGAACCATAAAGAACCTGCAGAGAGAAGATTTCCTTAGAGCAGCTAAACGCCGTGGGAACGTCAGGCCTCGCTGTGACACGAAGCTCCACGCTGAACAATCTGACAGAAATCATTTACTGCAGGGATCCTCAAGGTCTCAGCTCCTCACACCTCACAGAACTCCAGCACTCTCTACTCCATCACATCAACCGTACAGCCAGGATTTACATCCACACACTGCACCACGTCACAGACTCCATCCTCACAAACACACCAGAACCCTCTCAGGCTTCTGTTTCATCCTCCTGTTCCTATTAACTGCTGCAGTTTTATTGTGTTAAAACACAAAGATCCTCTGTGTACATGAAGGGTCTTAGTGTCCCAGCTGGTCCTCACACCACAGCAGGGCTGAGTTCTGGATTCTGATTGGTCAGAAGGGGTTGATTAATTTTCTATGACAGCATCTGTGACAGTCGCTCTGATCCGTTATCGTTTCTATAGTAACAGCTCGTTCACAGGGACGTGTACAGCGGATGTCATTGACGTGGTGAAGTTTTCTGTAAGGGGACGTTTATTTAAGATCATCAGGACAAGAGCTTACACTAGCTTGTTTCATGAACATTAAATGTACATGTAAACAGAAACAAATATGACGTATTGTTCTTGAATTTAAAAAAAGAGCGGAAGTTGTTAGCCTGCTGCGGTGTAAGAGGAATAAAACCCTCAGGGACGTGCTGTTACAGGAAAACTCAGGGTTTATTATTGACCTGTTAGGAGGGTTTATTCTGTATATTTATCATATATGTTCTATTTTATTCACTATTTATTGATTACTAGGGATTTATTTAGTTTATAAATAAAGGGGGCGGGGTTGCACAGAGCTGGTTATAGGCAGGTATAAAGGTTACGAGTGGTTATATAAGCTATAGGAGAATATTTATCACATTTAGAAAGGGGTGTACAAACTTTTGCACTAGACTTTCTGTATGTGTTTCATCATCTGAGCATGAAATCCCCTGCAGCGTGTTTATGTAGCGCTCTGTACAGACGTACAACTTTACATCATGCAGGTTAACAGAGGGTCAGATTTAGGTTCATGTTAAACATGTGATGTGTCTCTGTTTGTTTACTGAAAGTAAAGAACATGACGCTGGACCTTAAACCTGATCCTGAGTCATCCCTCCTCCTCCTACTGCTCTTACTGCTCCTAACGCTGCTCCTCCTCCTACTGCTCTTACTGCTCCTAACGCTGCTCCTCCTCCTACTGCTCTTACTGCTCCTAACGCTGCTCTTCCTCCTCCTACTGCTCCTAACGCTGCTCCTCCTCCTCCTACTGCTCCTAATGCTGCTCCTCCTCCTCCTACTGCTCTTTCTGCTCCTAACGCTGCTCTTCCTCCTCCTACTGCTCTTACTGCTCCTAACGCTGCTCCTCCTCCTCCTGCTCCTCCTCCTACTGCTCTTACTGCTCCTAACGCTGCTCCTCCTCCTCCTCCTGCTCCTCCTCCTCCTCCTTCTACTGCTCTCACTGCTCCTAATGCTGCTCCTCCTCCTCCTCCTCCTGCTCCTCCTCCTACTGCTCTTACTGCTCCTAACGCTGCGCCTCCTCCTCCTGCTCCTCCTCCTACTGCACTTACTGCTCCTAACGCTGCTCCTCCTCCTCCTCCTACTGCTCTTACTGCTCCTAACGCTGCTCCTCCTCCTCCTCCTCCTGCTCCTCCTCCTCCTACTGCTCTTACTGCTCCTAACGCTGCTCCTCCTCCTCCTGCTCCTCCTCCTCCTACTGCTCTTACTGCTGCTAACGCTGCTCCTCCTCCTCCTGCTCCTCCTCCTACTGCTCTTACTGCTCCTAACGCTGCTCCTCCTCCTCCTGCTCCTCCTCCTCCTACTGCTCTTACTGCTGCTAACGCTGCTCCTCCTCCTCCTACTGCTCTTACTGCTCCTAACGCTGCTCCTCCTCCTCCTGCTCCTCCTCCTCCTACTGCTCTTACTGCTCCTAACGCTGCTCCTCCTCCTACTGCTCTTACTGCTCCTAACGCTGCTCCTCCTCCTCCTACTGCTCTTACTGCTCCTAACGCTGCTCCTCCTCCTCCTACTGCTCTTACTGCTCCTAACGCTGCTCCTCCTCCTCCTCCTCCTGCTCCTCCTGCTCCTCCTCCTACTGCTCTTACTGCTCCTAACGCTGCTCCTCCTCCTACTGCTCCTCCTCCTCCTACTGCTCTCACTGCTCCTAATGCTGCTCCTCCTCCTCCTCCTGCTCCTCCTCCTCCTCCTCCTACTGCTCTTACTGCTCCTAACGCTGCTCCTCCTCCTCCTGCTCCTCCTCCTCCTCCTCCTACTGCTCTTACTGCTCCTAACGCTGCTCCTCCTCCTCCTCCTACTGCTCTTACTGCTCCTAACGCTGCTCCTCCTCCTCCTACTGCTCTTACTGCTCCTAACGCTGCTCCTCCTCCTCCTGCTTCTCCTCCTCCTCCTACTGCTCTTACTGCTCCTAACGCTGCTCCTCCTCCTCCTGCTCCTCCTCCTACTGCTCCTAATGCTGCTCCTCCTCCTCCTGCTCCTCCTCCTACTGCTCTTACTGCTCCTAACGCTGCTCCTCCTCCTACTGCTCCTCCTCCTACTGCTCCTCCTCCTACTGCTCTTACTGCTCCTAACGCTGCTCCTCCTCCTACTGCTCTTACTGCTCCTAACGCTGCTCCTCCTCCTACTGCTCCTCCTCCTCCTCCTCCTACCGCTTCTCCTACTGCTCCTAACGCTGCTCCTCCTCCTACTGCTCCTCCTCCTACTGCTCTTACTGCTCCTAACGCTGCTCCTCCTCCTACTGCTCCTCCTCCTACTGCTCTTACTGCTCCTAACGCTGCTCCTCCTCCTCCTCCTACTGCTCTTACTGCTCCTAATGCTGCTCCTCCTCCTACTGCTCCTCCTCCTACTGCTCTTACTGCTCCTAACGCTGCTCCTCCTCCTCCTCCTCCTGCTCCTCCTCCTCCTCCTCCTACTGCTCTTACTGCTCCTAACGCTGCTCCTCCTCCTCCTGCTTCTCCTCCTCCTCCTCCTACTGCTCTTACTGCTGCTAATGCTGCTCCTTCTCCTCCTGCTCCTCCTCCTCCTCCTACTGCTCTTACTGCTCCTAACGCTGCTCCTCCTGCTCCTCCTCCTACTGCTCTTACTGCTCCTAATGCTGCTCCTCCTCCTCCTCCTACTGCTTCTCCTACTGCTCCTAACGCTGCTCCTCCTCCTCCTGCTCCTCCTCCTACTGCTCCTACTGCTCTTACTGCTCCGAACGCTCCTCCTCCTCCTACTGCTCTTACTGCTCCTAATGCTGCTCCTCCTCCTCCTGCTCCTCCTCCTCCTACTGCTCTTACTGCTCCTAACGCTGCTCCTCCTCCTCCTCCTCCTCCTCCTACTGCTCTTACTGCTCCTAACGCTGCTCCTCCTCCTACTGCTCCTCCTCCTACTGGTCTTACTGCTCCTATCGCTGCTCCTCCTCCTACTGCTCCTCCTCCTACTGCTCTTACTGCTCCTAACGCTGCTCCTCCTCCTACTGCTCCTCCTCCTACTGCTCTTACTGCTCCTAATGCTGCTCCTCCTCCTACTGCTCCTCCTCCTCCTACTGCTCTTACTGCTCCTAATGCTGCTCCTCCTCCTACTGCTCCTCCTCCTCCTACTGCTCTTACTACTCCTAATGCTGCTCCTCCTCCTACTGCTCCTCCTCCTCCCACCGCTTCTCCTACTGCTCCTACAGCTGCTGCTCCTCCTCCTACAGGTTAATTATTCATAATCGATTATTATCATTTATTATCATTAAAACCATGACTGCTGTTGAGTCCACCTGCTAGTTTCATGAAGCCTCATTGACCTTCAACCAGCCGTATCACAGTGATAGCATGTAGGAAAACAAGTCTGTTCAGCCCCTTGCACTCTTCATATCACACACACACGCACACACACGCACACACACACACACACACACACATGTGCAGGCAGAAGCAGTACAGCATCTTTGTTATTTTAGCACTTTGTTTTTATTGGGGTGAGGTTCAGAAAGTGGTTTTTCACTCTGTAAACAGACTCGTGTGAACATCTCCACGGCACGCCCAAACTCGGTCAGTTCCTGTGAGATCTTTGTGCAGTGTGAGGTGTCACTCTGTCCTCTGAATGAGGGTTTAGTAATATTCGGGAAAAAGTTACCAAGACTTACAGTTCTGGTTCTGTGTGTAATTTGTTCAATTGGTGAGATAGAGAACCGGGAGGTTGAGGCACTGACGGCCTCCTTGCTGAGTCACTTTACACTGATGGAGTGACTCACGTGTTCATCGACACGTTTATGTCAATTTATTACAACATTTTTAGTAGAGTTCTTTTCTCATGACATGTTTCAGTTCTCCTTTTAATTTGATCCATGATCTGAAGTACCGGGAGCAGTCTCGGGTAATGACAGACAAATAAAAATCAGATTATAGAAGTGTAAGATAATAAGGACCTCATGTTTTATTATTAACACAGAAGTCCTGAGTCGTAGTGATAACTCAAACGAACTGGTTCAGATGTTAGAGCAGGGACACAAGAGGTGACGAATCTCTAAAGGTCTCGATAGCGGTGTGTCACAGATTTGGAAAACACTGTTACCCTGATGAGTTTAATACGACTTCATGATTACTGGTTTCTTTGACGTGAGTAGACAGGAAGTGTGAGAGAGAAGAAGGAAAGAGGGAAGTAACTGGTGAAGAGTTATTTGAGTTTGCATTTAAGGAACCTTAAAACTTTGTACCGCATATCTGAGCTGATTTATTTTTGTCTATAGATGTATTTCAAACAGCACAATTTAAAAAAATTAGAAATCCTCATATTTTCCTTCAGACGCTGTTTATTACACATAGGAGAATGTTAAATTAGCTGTGGAGGTGAAATATCAAGTCGCTGAGATACAGAACAATTCTTCATCTGTGGCTTCTGGATCTTCTGTATGATTTTCCTGATCTTATATAATAAGCTCTAGTTGTTTTTCTTGCTTTAGGTCAGTGGGTCTATTTTAGTTCCAGAGGATAAATTATATTTCTGACGTGACTGAGTCCTGCGTGTGTTTGTGTTCTGGTTAAATCCACCGAGTGTAAGAGAAAGTGTAATGAATGATTGGAATGAAGGGGATGACGTCATGAGTGATGTGTAATACAAAGCTCTAAGCGCTTAATTCTTTCCAGCTGTGTGAAGGAAGTGACACGGTATGCCCATTCATTTTCCAGCTACTGATGACTGAATACAAGAGCAGAGATTCTCATCTTCTTCCCACAATACACAATAAACTAATTCTCAGAAATGTGAGTGTGACTGGGAGAAGTACTGATGACTGAGAGACAGATTGTGAATCAGATTTGTGTCAGGTTTTCCATTTTAACTTTCTAACTAAAGTCTGTAATTCTTTGGATCAGCTGTTAGGTTCCTGTTATGAACATTCCAGAAAATCCCGGAATCTGAAGAGTAAAAAAACTCATGCTGTGGAAGTTGTGGTCTTTTTGCTGTGATGCCTGTGAGTTGAGACAAAGGCGCTACGACACCGCGGTGTTTGCTGTGGGGTTTGGTGGTGGTGTGGTGACGTTGTGCTCTCTGGAGTGGGAGGCTGTTGGTTCAAACCCAGCTTGGGTGCAGTGTGCTGGATGGTGAAATGTAGAATGGGGAGTTAATGTGTCTCACTTTTTTGACCTGGAAGTGTGATGCTTAGTTCATGGTTACATAAATGAAGGTGAAAAGGTCTATAAAACAGGCTTCTTGTACGAGATCCTGTAGCTCATGTGGATGAGCATCGCCCTCTGGTTTGAGTGGTTGCTGGTTCAAACCCCAGCCAGGATGAAGGGATAAGAGCGTGGCAGGTTCAGGAAGATGTGGAAGGTGCAGGATGGCCGGAGGGCGTGATCAAGGGGGGTAATATCCGGGCACCTGCCCCCCGAGGACCAGCAGTGGACAGTAAGAGGGTTATGGAACCTGAAGAGAGGGGTTGGACTTAGTTTTGCATTATATAAAAATTTTCTGTAAAAACCTATGTCCAACCTTTCTCTTCAAGTTTCATAACTTCTTTCTGCTACCAAACATAAACACAGGGCCGAGTTGGATTCGAACCAGCAACCCCTGAGCACAGGGCCAGAGACGTTACCACATCGCCGCCAAACCCCACAAGAACTGACAGGTCTCGTAGCGTCTTTGTGTTTTAAAATGACATCGGCCAAACATCCCCACCACACTCCTCTCTCTCCATTAACGTCCATCATTGTATTTTCTCCTCGAGCCCGAGCTAAATTCAGTCCCAGCTTTAGCTAAACTTCAGCTCTGTTCGACTTGTTACCTTCAAAATAACAACCAAGAGATCTCTGTGAGTTTAAAAGAGAAGATGTGAAAACTCTCCATACATTAAAAAGAAAAGCTTGAATAAATGAACAGCTGTTCGGACCGCTGATGAAAAACTATGAAGGGAACAGAAGCTCGCTCTGTAGCCTACAGCTCGTCACAGCATGAAATGAAGAGCTAGCTAACATCATGCACTGATATTCACTGACCCACTCTGGAGAAGATATCTATTGTGGAACACTACAGCACGCGCGCCGCCAGATTCTACTTTACTTTGTACACACAGGTCGCACGCGCGCATTTCATTCTTCTGCACTATTTAGTTGTTCCACAAGGGGGCAGCAGTGACCCCGCACCGAATCACAATACGCAGCCGAAGAAAAAACGGACGAGACGAAAACGAGCGTAAGCTCTTTTCTCTTTGAGTGTTCGCACAGAGCTTCTGTTTCTCGCTTTTTTATTTTATTTTCTAATTTCTTGTTCCTCTAGTATCTACAAAAGAAGCAGCGTGTCTTTCACCGCCATTGTTCTTCGTGTTGTTGCGATTCTTCTTCTTTGGCGTCCTTCACACCAGAAGACCTACTTTACTGCTCTCTACTGCCTCTTATAGGCCAGAAGGGGTAGTGCATGCTGTCGCGATGCGCATGCGTCGACCGCCTGTGTACGTGTGCATGTCAAATGGAGTTTACTTTGAAAGGCTATGCGTACCACTGCGCGTATACGCTAACGTACGCGTAAAAACAAAACAAAGTATACGGGCTTTAGACAGCAGTGCAGGTTTTCTGTTCCTATCACACTCCAACGCTGAGATCTGGGAGATGTTTAGTGCAGGTAAAATGTCTATTATAAGACTACATAAAGCTACAACAGTGCGTTATTGGGGCAAAATGTATAACATATGTGTTGTTTTGTATCATATTTGCTTTTGTTTTACTCCTTACAAGTAAAAGCAAAGATTCCCCTAAGTTTATGATGCAGCTTAATACACTGCGGGTGTGATGGCTGCCCTCTTGTGGACGAAGGTTTAACTGCAGGTAAAATGGCTAAAAAGGCTGAGGAGCGCCAACCTTTCAGAACATTTCTAGGCCAGACTCGTGCAAAATAAGTCGGGGGAGTCTGACTGTCCAGCAGAAGGCATGTAATAAACGTCAGTCAGGACGTTGGAGCACCAACTGGAGTTAATTTAATAAATACATTTCTGTATGATGTCTAAAATGTGAACATATCCTCCGGGATCAAGACTTCTGCCTTCTCCAGCATGGAGATCCTGTGTTCCTGACGTTCTCTGGAGAGACGCTGAGCTACGAAGTGGGACTGCTTCATCTTCTCTTCACTGTATATGCAGTGTATATATCAATGAAGCGAGAGATAAATGTGTTGTGGTCTTTTTGCTGTGATGCCTGTGAATTTTTTTTGTGGATCATAATTTTAAAAGACAAAGGCGCTACGACACCGAGGTGTTTGCTGTGGGGTTTGGTGGCGTTGTGGTGACGTTGTGGTGACGTTGTGCTCTGTGGAGTGGGAGGTTATTGGTTCAAACCCAGCTTGGGTGCTGGATGGTAGAATGGGGAGTTAATGTGTCTCACTTTTTTGACCTGGAAGTGTGATGCTTAGTTCATGGTTACATAAATGAAGGTGAAAAGGTCTATAAAACAGGTTTCTTGTACGAGATCCTGTAGCTCATGTGGATGAGCATCGCCCTCTGGGTTGAGTGGTTGCTGGTTCAAACGCCAGCCAGGATGAAAGGATAAGAGCGTGGAAGGTTCAGGAATCAGTGGAAGGCTGATTGATGTGGAAGGTCCAGGACGAGTGGCGTGGAAGGTGCAGGATGGCCGGAGGGCGTGACCAAGGGGGGTAATATCCGGGCATCTGCCCCCCGAGGACCAGCAGTGGACAGTAAGAGGGTTATGGAACCTGAAGAGAGGGGTTGGACTTAGTTTTGCATTATATAAAAATTTTCTGTAAAAACCTATGTCCAACCTTTCTCTTCAAGTTTCATAACCTCTTTCTGCTCCTCCTCTGTGGGGAGCTGCCCTGCTACTCACCCACAACCAGCTCACACCATCCATCCATCCATCCATCCCCACATCACCCAGCCTTCCACTGCTTCCTGGACCATCTACACCCATATCCTTGAATCCTGGCTGGGGTTTGAACCAGCAATCTCTCAACCCAGCCGGCGATGCTCATCCACATGAGCTACAGGATCTCGTACAAGGAGCTTGTTTTATAGACCTTTTCACCTTCATATACGTAACCCTGCCCTAAAGGGGAAACAGCACAGACGTGAACCAAACATAAACATAAACATAGGGCCGAGTTGGATTCGAACCAGCAACCCCTGAGCACAGGACCAGAGACGTTACCACATCGCCACCAAACCCCACAAGAACCAACAGGTCTCGTAGCGTCTTTGTGTTTTAAAATGACATCGGCCAAACATCCCCACCACACTCCTCTCTCCATTAATGTCCACACCAGAGGACCTGCTTTACTGCTCTCTACTGCCTCTTATAGGCCAGGAGGGGTAGTGCATGCTGTCGCAATGCGCATGCGTCGACCGCCTGTGTACGCGAAAAGCTCATATTATTCAGTAGTTTGTAAACAATGTATGTCACATGACAGAGAACTTTAGTAACTGATGTGATAAACAGCTAACCTGATTTACTCGAGAATAAAGGTTGTGTGAAATAATATGAAAATGTTTGATGCGTTTTTTATTTCAATTCCAAAATGTGTCAAAAGACTGATTTCCATTTTGTGTTTGGTTCTGCAATCTTTAATAATTATCCTGATCCCGAACACGGTGTGAAGCTCAACATCATGCTCAGTGATTGACTGCTGGAGCCATATGGACCCAGTGACTACTAAATAATTGTCCTTAATATGTTCAGAGCAGCTTGAATAAAATACAACAAAACACATATAGAGAGTATAGAGCATAGGGTTAAAACTAGAGGTTTAAAATGAGAAGGGCTTAGAACAGTCTTTACACCAATAATTACTAAAAGACAGCTGCAGGATATGTGGCATTTACCTGCAAAGGAGAAAATAATCACATTACTAAACTAAATATATGCACTGGAATATTTACCACATTCCTGAAAACATCTATTGTTCCTACCTGCTCCACCAAACTATAAACATGTTTACACTGTAAATGACTACAACATTTTCGGGTACCTGGGCCTAGTGCTGTTGAAACAAAGACTGAAGTTAAGCTCAAATTGAAGTCTGTATGAAAGTTTATTGGCAGCCGTAGGACACGTTTGAGGACGCACGGTCTCGGTTTTCTCACACAGTTTCACACTGGAGCCATCGAACGTCCAGAATCCGGCGTGCAGGGTCTCGGTGAATGTGGTGCAGACTCGGAGGAGGAGAGTCATAGTGTCTGTGATGCTGTAGAAGGACAGAGACCCGGCTCTGTGATCCAGATAAATTCCTATTCTTGTGGACAACGGACCTGAATTAACGGTCTTACGTTCATTATGAAAGAAAGAAAACTGAGAGGAATTACAACATAAACTCCAGGATTTATCATTGTGTCCGAAGGCCACATTAGAACAGCAGCCAATTCTTTCCACTCCTCTGTACGGTGCTGTAATGTGAACCTGCTGACCTCGCCATTCCACCTCCCAGTAACAGCACTCCTGAAGAGCTTCTCTACACAGAGCCTGAGTGTAGCAGTTAAATCTCTCAGGCTCTCTGTGACAGTGTGTACTTGCGTCATCAAAGGTTATTGTTCTGTTGCCCTCAGACAGCTGGAGGTTCCTGTGGGCTGTTCTAGGATCCACTGTCAACCAACGAAAATCTGCTATTTTAATCACACACACACACACACACACACACACACACACACACACACACACACACACATCGTTGATATGATGAGGTTTTCTGTAAGGAGAAATGTGTTTATTTATCATTTATTAAAAGGAGTCTCCAGTGTCAAAGCTGTAACTTTCAGTTTTCCCACATCTTCAGGACAGAGGAGTTTACACTTTGCAGTATTTTACTGACTTTGAAATCTGCAAAATCCTAAACCTTCTATTCCTTAAAGTCATAAGAGAAAACAGAACCACAGCGCCGTAAGGGTTAAAGTTCTCCTGCTACACATCACAGTTCCTGAAGACCCAAGATGTTCTCCATTAGTAGATTCAGGTGTGTCTGAGCAGGTGAAACACTCAATTTACATTTACGGCATTTAGCCGACGCCGTTATCCAGAGCGACTGACCTTTTGATCAGTAACCCAGAGGTTTGACCACTGAGACACCACTGCCCCTGATGCAGGCAGATAAATATAACTATCAATTTTACCATTACAGTGAAAATATTTGGTTTTCTTAATTAATGAAGATTATACATGATGTTCAAATAAATGAATATAAAATCATTAATGACTTTTTCCTCTGGGGATCAGAAATATGCCAATATTATGTGATGTTCCTTGTTTCCTTGTCCACATATATATGGATATTTTTTAAAACTTTTGACCTCTCCATTAAAAAAAAAAACAATCCTGTCCACATAAACATTATTTTCAGAAAATATCTGTCTACATGACCATGCAAAAAATGACTGGAGAACACTCACATGAGCACGCTAGTATGTTTAGACAGTACATCATATACTACACAGAAAAACACCAACAAACGTTCTACACGTTAAAAATCCAAACACTGTGTGGAGTGAAGATGAAGTGGAACTACTGCTTACGGTTCTGCTGGATCAGATCAGATAAACCCAGATCAGATAAACCCAGATCAGATAAACCCAGATCAGATAAACCCAGATTATATAAACCCAGATTAGATAAACCCAGTCCTGGTACATTCATAACACACGCTAAAAACACGCAACCGACACGTGCAGGTTCACGCTGTGACGTCAGTGTATTTCAAAAGCACACGTATTTCTCATCCACATCAATTGCAGTGACAACTGAGTTTGAAAAACGGTCCACCTTTTAGGGAAGCGAAAAAAGGTCAATTGTTCCTATCCTGAAACTCCAAAAATACCCACATGATAAAAGAATTGTAAATCTGTCTTAAAGTAACTTACACTGAAGAAACTCCTCTCTGAGTACCAGAACAGACGTCTGAATCACGTGACATCGCTTTACTATACAACTACAGACAAACTTTAAAAGAAGAGAAGTACGAAATGAACGATGTTTTCGGGTCCTGAGCTTACCTGATTTGGACTTTGTCTGTAATGCAGTCATGTAGAAGTCTTTCACCTTCACCGTCAGCTCAGACACACAAGTGTGGATTTCTTTAAAAGGTGGCAGGTTGACAGTAATGTGTGGAACATCATGAAATGTTGAAAAGTCAGAGAGATTCATGGAGCCCTGGGATGTTTAACACCAGCAAAAGTTTCATTAGTGGTTTATTTGTACACGATTACTAATAAAACATCAGTGTCCTGGATTAAACACTCAAAAGGACATGAAGAGACGATGAACAGTGTTATCGTGAGGAAGAGGAAGTCATCGTCTAACCGTGGAAGCTGAACCAGTTCGTTATCTCTCTTCTTCAGTTTAGTCACTGCCTGGTCCATACGCTGCGGACTTTCCTCTGCTCGCTGCACTTCAGCTTCTTCTGTAGCTTTGATTATTACTCTAATCTCTGAGCGTTTCCGTTCTGCTGAGCCGATCGACTCCACAAACATCTCACTTTGGTCCAGTGTTGTCTTTGCAGAGGACTATTATAAAGCCAAGATTTGATTCAGATGATTGATTTAGATGTCATAAGTGTAGAATAATAATAAGAAAAAGGAGAACTCCAAGTCTGACATCTTGAGACTTGTATGATTAATATAGTGTGTCTATCTAGTTTTGTAATGTATACTATAGTTATTTTTTAAATTCTTTTCAGTTCAGTAAGGACCTTGATTAACTGTATTGCTTTCTTCAGATCTTTCACGCTGTTCTCTGCTGTTCGAGATCTCTGGAGAACCTGTGTCCGGATGTTTCTAATCTCTCGCTGTAGAAAACATGAAACAGAATTATTTTATCAGTGCCTGTAGGAGGAGGAATAAACTGCAGTCTTGGTATTAGATGTTCGATCTGTCCAAAGTTCAGCACACACACTACCACACACACACACACACACACACACTACCACACACTACCAAACACACGCCATGGCTTCATCAACCCACGTAAAACTAACATTATATGAGCTATATATTTCTTTATATATCAGGAATCCCTGTGTTTTCCAGTGTGTGTGTGTGTGTGTGTGTGTGTGTGTGTGTGTGTGTTTGTGCGTGTGTACATTGCTCTCTTCCTTCTGTTAATTTACTTTAGGAAGTTTACACAGTAATATTTTACCACTTGTATACATGTACACAAACACACTGCATCTAAAATAACAAAATCGATTCTTACCTGTTGAATAAACCGTTGAGTTGTGAGGGAATTGGTTTTATGGCTTCTACACTCAAACACAACATGCCAGCGAGGGTTCTTTCAGGAACACGTGTCTTCTTCAGCTTCTTCACCATTTCAACCAACATGATGTTCCGGCCCAAGATCGGTCGTGGGCTAAAACGCTGTTTACACAGGGGGCAGGTGTAAACTCTGCTGTGAACCTGTCCATCCCACTGTCTGTTGATGCAGTACATACAGAAACTGTGTCCACAGGCAACAGAGACAGGATCTTTCAGCAGATCTAAGCAGATAGGACAGGTGAACTCGTTCAAATTCACAGAGACTCTAGCCTCGGCCATTCGACCACACTGGTTCAGAGAGACTGTGCAGACCTGAGCTTTCACTTTTGTTTCTCTAGAAGGAAATTCTGAAGAAGGTGTGGCTCCTGACACATATGACGAAACCTTGCTCTACATATTTGTCACATACCATGTGTGGTGTGACAAGAAATGCTAGTTTGTTCCTGAAGGAACTTCATTTCTGGGTGTTTTTTTGGGGCAGATTTTGCCATTTTATATGAGATGAGTGTGTCACAATACACAATACAATAGAGTGTATATTTATGGAAATAGGCAGGCAGAAGAATCCAAATCGAAAGGCAATAACAAGGTCAGTAAACAGTTGTGGGTCAGGCGCATGTTTAATATAATATAATATAGGGCATACTGGATTATACTGCACTATCTCCAAGGTAAACAACCTACTACTGACCTCTGATCAGGGTTGTGTCTCGCTGCTTGTGTTACTCGACCTTAGTGCAGTTTTTGATACTATAGATCACACTATTCTCTTTGATAGATTAGAAAATGTTGTTGGCATTAAGGGAACAGTCCTCTCCTGGCTCAGGTCTTATTAAATCGATCGTTATCAGTTTGTAGATGTAAATGGTGAGTTCTCCACCCATATGCTACCTCTAGGTCAAATTATTTGTAAACATGGAATTAGCTTCCACTGTTATGCTGATGCTGATTAGTTCATGCTTTCATCACTTCTAGACTAGATTACTGTAATTACTGTCTGGATGTTCCAGTAGGAGCATAAACAAACTCCAGTTAGTCCAGAATACAGAGAGAACTTTTGGTCTTTTATGATCCGACACGCCTACTCAGATCAAAAGGTGCAGGATATTTGTTGGTACCTGGAATAGCGAAGGCTACAGCAGGGGGAAGAGCTTTCTCTTATAGAGCCCCACAGTTATGGAACAGTCTTCCTATTAGTGTTCGGGACTCAGACACAGTCTCAGTGTTTAAGTCCAGGCTGAAAACGTTTTTGTTTACTCAAACTTTTTGTGATATATATATCATTCTAATTGTCAAACAGGAAAGAGTTAGTGTTTTTAGTATTGTGTGAATGTTCTGCAGTTTTTATGGATGTTTGACTGGAAAGTTGTGAGGGAAAAAAAGACTAATAAAAAAAAAAATCCTCCTCCCTGCTGCAGGACAGGTGTGCCGAGAGCTATGTGTGTTTAACTCAGGGTCTTTTCCTGTACTGTATCCGCCCTCATCTATTCACACACACACACACACACACACACACACACAATCAAACAGTATTTTCCTACAACAGTACAATGTTATTTATTTATTTACAGCCTCACTTCATGAGGTTTTATTTTTAAACTGTTCTGTATAATTGTGACTAAGAGTCCTTTACGTACTTTTATACTCATTACACTCACTGTGTGTTACTGCAGAACAGTGATTATTCAGACTTCCTTCCTTATTTTCTTACTCACTCGGGAGGAAGACATGCCAGGATTTACACTGCTGCCGGTTTTGATAAGGGGGGAGCTTTCCATCACGTTCTTTCCTGCTGGGTGGGAACACACACACACACACACACACACACACACACACACACTCTCACACACTCTCTCTCACACACACACCCCATACTGAGCACAGCAGTCTCGCCTTCATTAACTGCATGAACATGGTGAGTGTCCGATATATTTGACTGATTTGTTCTTGTTTATAAAATTGGATCATCATGTTATTGTAATATTTTTATGTTTTTGTAATACTTTTTTTTTATTACTAATATTAAAGTGCTCTATAAATCCTTAGCATGAATATTTGCACCAGCTGTTTGTTGTTCAGTTTCGGGATCTCATGTACAGGAACAAACACGAGATGATCTTTAAGAGAAACAGTACAGTGACACGTTTGTGTGTTTATTCTGTATTTATTTCACTTCCTGCGTGCAGGCGAGAGGACGGACAGTGAGAGTGGAATGTGAGGGAGTGAGTGTGTTTCTGATGATGCTCCTCGCTGCTCTCCACCACACGGTGAGCTCTTTACTACTCACTTACTACAAACATTCTGCATTACAACCAGTTTACACTCAAATTCCTCAGTTTTATTCTGGTGAAATCTACAAAAGTCCCATTTAGAACCTGTGTTCAGTTTCTCTTGTATCTGGATCAGATCCTGTACCGTATCCCACTCCTTATAGAGAAATCTGGATTTAAATACACCACTAAAACATCACACTGTAAATTCAAGAGAATGACTGTAGATGATCCTGAATTACGATGAATTGAGATGAATTACAATCATTTACTGTGAATTTACAGAGAATTAGTGTGAATCTTCAGCACTCTGCAGATGATCTAATCTGTTCTTGCTTTTAGTTTTCGGTCGACTGATTCCGGGAACTTTTATTTCTGTATCAAATTCTCCTCTGTTTCACATCAACTCACTACATTTCCTGTTTAGTTTCTAGTAACATATGAGTTATTATGATGCAGTGGGAGGGGTTTGGGTTATGATGTGATGTAGTGGGAGGGGTTTCGGTTATGATATACTGCAATGGGAGGGTTTTGGGTTATGATGTGATGTAGTGGGAGGGGTTTGGGTTATGATGTGATGTAGTGGGAGGGGTTTGAATTATGATATAATGCAGTGGGAGGGGTTTGGGTTATGATGTGATGTAGTGGGAGGGGTTTGGGTTATGATGTGATGTAGTGGGAGGGGTTTGAATTATGATATAATGTAGTGGGAGGGGTTTGGGTTATGATATACTGCAATGGGAGGGGTTTGGATTATGATATAATGTAGTGGGAGGGGTTTGGGTTATGATGTGATGTAGTGGGAGGGGTTTGGGTTATGATGTGATGTAATGGGAGGGGTTTGGGTTATGATGTGATGTAGTGGGAGGGGTTTGGGTTATGATATACTGCAATGGGAGGGGTTTGGATTATGATATAATGTAGTGGGAGGGGTTTGGGTTATGATATACTGCAATGGGAGGGTTTTGGGTTATGATGTGATGTAGTGGGAGGGGTTTGGGTTATGATGTAATGAATTGGTTGGGGTTTGTGTTATGATGTAGTGTGGTGGGAGGAGTTTTGGTCACATTATGAGTTTTACTCTTTTGTTTTTTTTGCTATTGTTTACATTTTTTATATATTTCCTGTCATATTCTGCAGGTGAAAGCGGAGGTGAGGAAGTTGGACATGGCTCCTGATGCAGTAGACGACGATTTCTCGCAGTGTCGAGAGAAAATGCTGAAGGCTGTTACTGAACCAGGTGGCCTGCTGCAGAAGGAACTCAAGGCTAATAAAGAGTTTGAGGAGCTGTGGAGTAAACACAGTGGAGAGTGCAAGAAGAACATTCCTGGTGGAACATCTTATCACACCGATGCTCTACAGGCGTATGGAAATTCTAAGACTAAATTTAGAAAAGATTTCAACGGTTTGGTTTATAGCAAAGGCAGCAACAGCATGACCTACAGAGACGAATTTCCCTTCAAGTCTCTTCACTTCCTCCTAACAGACTTCCTGCATCTGCTGAAGCGTACAAACACCTGTACGACCGTGTACTACGCCACCAGTAACACCTACACAGCAGATACGGGGACCGAGGTCCGATTCGGAAAGTTCATGAGAGCCGGAAACTCTCAGAGCTCTGAAACTGAAGTGGTGGAGTCCGATGAAGGCACCATGTTTATCATCACGTCCTGTTCTGTGGTTAATGTTGAAGAGAACATGTGTAAATCTGAGGAACTCCAGGCTCTTATTTCTCCAGCCGAGGTCTTCACAGTGCAGAACGTTAGAGATGTTAGCACTGATGATGCCACATATAAAGAAATCACTTTAACACACTCGCGCTTTCTCAGCAATCATACCTGCTCTTTCTTCCACAGGTAAGACGATAACTTGTAGTAAATTCAGGTGTTTATATAAGATTGTGTAGGTTTTGTTTTCATGATGAGATTTCCACTTTGCTTCTAGACTTCTGAATCCGGTGCTCTGACGTTCAACACAAAACACTAAGCTTGAACTCAACAGTGATGCAGAGTGGATTTTTCCTCTAATGACTCTTTCTCTCTGTTTCCTGTCTCTCTTAAGGAACGCCGCGGATGCCGAATCCTCCACCTCTCTGACTTTTACACTTCTGGCACTGACGGCCTCCTTGCTGAGTCACTTTACACTGATGGAGTGACTCACGTGTTCATCGACACGTTTATGTCAATTTATTACAACATTTTTAGTAGAGTTCTTTTCTCATGACATGTTTCAGTTCTCCTTTTAATTTGATCCATGATCTGAAGTACCGGGAGCAGTCTCGGGTAATGACAGACAAATAAAAATCAGATTATAGAAGTGTAAGATAATAAGGACCTCATGTTTTATTATTAACACAGAAGTCCTGAGTCGTAGTGATAACTCAAACGAACTGGTTCAGATGTTAGAGCAGGGACACAAGAGGTGACGAATCTCTAAAGGTCTCGATAGCGGTGTGTCACAGATTTGGAAAACACTGTTACCCTGATGAGTTTAATACGACTTCATGATTACTGGTTTCTTTGACGTGAGTAGACAGGAAGTGTGAGAGAGAAGAAGGAAAGAGGGAAGTAACTGGTGAAGAGTTATTTGAGTTTGCATTTAAGGAACCTTAAAACTTTGTACCGCATATAAGTTTATATAATAAGTTGAATAATAAGTTTCACACACCAGCAGCTCCAGAAAGAAATGAGTAAATTAGCTAAACCAGTGACAGGATCATTGAATCAGTGAGTTGAACTCGAGAATCAAATCGGTTCGATTCGTGAATGAATCATTCAGACTGGTTTTAACAACGGGATTCTCCAATTCATTGAAATGAACCGACTCAAACAAACGATTCACTCACGAATCGGACATCACTACAACACTTCTCTCATATACTCACTCCAGACATTTAAAGCAGATTTTTATGATTACATTAAATTTCGATCGATTCCGCACAGAAAGCTGCTGCAAGGCTTCAGAAAGCTGAATATATACAACACTGGACTAGTTTTATTGTCTCTCGGTGCTGTTCCTTCCTTTTTGAAGCTCGATGCTCCATTACTAGTGCTCGATTGTAAAGAAAAACAGACATTCTTGGAAATATCGTGTTCAAACTTCCAATGATAAACATCGGGGGGCTGATAGAATTTATATTTGACGTTAATTATAACAGCTTCATAGCACAGAACAGAGAACATAAATCACCTTCTTTTCTGAGAAAGTGGGTAACTAGCTGTCTACCCCGTCTCCGCTCTCCTCTTTTTCATGGTTTTTTTCTTCTTTTGGAATCCTTGGTTTGTCTGCTCATCTCTTTCCATCTACCTGCTGCAGGTAAAGATTCACAGGTAAAGGTGAAATGCCGTGTTTCTGAATAATCCACACACACGGCACAGTCTGAGGACAGTCATTATAGTCAGCTTCTTAATAGATTATTGTGCAAAGAGGCCATTTAAACACCAAAATCATACAGGAAAGTATTGGGTTCTGCTGAGCCCACTGTCTGACCAGTACCCTCAGAATTGTCCTAACCCCCCTTACAGATCCCCTGTTGTGTGTTTGGTGGTTTGTGAAGAACTGGCATCACATCCTGGGTGTATTTCCACCCGGTGCCCAGTGTTCCAGGGATAGACTTACTGAAAATAAACAAATGACTGAAATGTGCTGAGTGAAGACCTATCGGGATTTTAGGTATCTAGCAGGTTTAATTGAACAAAACCTGATTGCTAAAGACTCAAAATTTAAACAAATACAGTCCTAAAAGTAGATAAAGAGAACCCAATTAAACAAATGAGACAAAAATATTATACTTGCTCATTTATTTTCATCAATAAACAAATGACCATCAACAACTCTTTTCCTGAAGTCCTCAGAAATCTCCTTTGTTCATGCCACGATACACTTCCACAAACAGAGTGTTGTGAAGATCAGACTCTGATAGATCTCTGTTCTTTAAATAAAACAGAGCACTCACTCAAACACATCTGATCATCATCCCACTGACTGAAAACACCTGACTCTAATCTCACCTTCAGATTAACTGCTAATCCTAGAGGTGCACACACTTTCGCCACTCACAGATCTGTAATACTGGAACATTTTCCTCAATAAATAAATGAGCAAATATAATATTTTTGTCTCATGTGTTTAACTGGGTTCTCTTTATCTACTTTTAGTACTTGTGTGAAAATCTGATGATGTTTTAGATCACATTTATGCAGAAATGTAGAAACTTCTAAAGGGTTCACAAACTTTCAAGCACCACTGTAGATATAAAATGAACAGAACTGTATAACAACTCTGTTTATGACTCATGACTCGGTTCCATGTGGTTCCTGGATTAGAGCCCACACTTTTACACTGGAGAACCCTGGACAAAATGTTCTCATTCCTTGGGACTCTAAACAGACTGCTGAACTCAGACACACTAAAGTAAGGTTTATTTCTACTTACGGTTACTTTTATTAAAATCTGCTTTTACAGTGTCTTTAGTTATTTTAATCCTGGTGCAGTGAGGAAAAATCAGATAATAAAAAAGTTGTTCTGTATTTTCTAACAGTTTTGGATCTTTGCTCTTGTCTTATTGTCCATGTCTCTGTATGTGCATGAACACGTCATATGTTCACCATGTTTTTGTTAAATAAAGTAGTTAAAAGTGCTGTTTTGCCATAAACTGGTGTGATCCTCTCAGCTTGTTTACTTCAGTTTACTTCATCCTCCACCCTCAGGTCTGCTGTCTCCCTCATGTGGCTGTAGCTGGAAATTACATCCTAAAACCGCACAGTTTATACCTCAGTAATTCCAACCTGAATGGAAGTCCTTGTCTGTGTCATTATTAAATCATTCGAGTGATTAAACCTGTTCAACATTCGCCGTTTAGAACTTTTCCTCTCCTGTGTTTGCTTTGGTAAAGACGGGGACGTGAGCTGCTGTGATGGAAGGTCTGAGTGTGAAGGTGTTCCTCTTCACCCTCATCACTGTGCTCTCTCTCAATGTAAGAACTTTATTTTAAATTACAGGATTGTAATTTTCACCCTCACTTAAAGTTTCTGGTATTCTCATTAGGATGTCTTTATCCCCCACTGCACAGTTCTGGTCTGTGATTGGTCAGAAGGTGTTGATTAATTTTCTGTAACAGCAGCTCTGACAGTAGTAGATCCCTTAGGAGTTCTATGCCTAGGTCCTGCAGTACAGGTTCACCTGGACATTATACACTCACATCTTGTGACATGTCATTTCTTTGGACCTTTATTCACTTGGTCTTTTTCTGAGAGTATTTTCAGTATCAGGGCCTTGTGAAGAAGAAACCTACAGTTCAGTCCATCACATTGTCTTCTGCCTCAGGTTTATTCGCTTGCTGTCATATTCTGCAGGTGAAAGCGGAGGTGAGGAAGTTGGACATGGCTCCTGATGCAGTAGACGACGATTTCTCGCAGTGTCGAGAGAAAATGCTGAAGGCTGTTACTGAACCAGGCGGCCTGCTGCAGAAGGAACTCAAGGCTAATAAAGAGTTTGAGGAGCTGTGGAGTAAACACAGTGGAGAGTGCAAGAAGAACATTCCTGGTGGAACATCTTATCACACCGATGCTCTACAGGCGTATGGACATTCTAAGACTAAATTTAGAAAAGATTTCAACGGTTTGGTTTATAGCAAAGGCAGCAACAGCATGACCTACAGAGACGAATTTCCCTTCAAGTCTCTTCACTTCCTCCTAACAGACTTCCTGCATCTGCTGAAGCGTACAAACACCTGTACGACCGTGTACTACGCCACCAGTAACACCTACACAGCAGATACGGGGACCGAGGTCCGATTCGGAAAGTTCATCAGAGCCGGAACCTCTCAGAGCGCTGAAACTGAAGTGGTGGAGTCCGATGGAGGCACCATGTTTATCATCACGTCCTGTTCTGTGGTTAATGTTGAAGAGAACATGTGTAAATCTGAGGAACTCCAGGCTCTTATTTCTCCAGCCGAGGTCTTCACAGTGCAGAACGTTAGAGATGTTAGCACTGATGATGCCACATATAAAGAAATCACTTTAACACACTCGCGCTTTCTCAGCAATCATACCTGCTCTTTCTTCCACAGGTAAGACGATAACTTGTAGTAAATTCAGGTGTTTATATAAGATTGTGTAGGTTTTGTTTTCATGATGAGATTTCCACTTTGCTTCTAGACTTCTGAATCCGGTGCTCTGACGTTCAACACAAAACACTAAGCTTGAACTCAACAGTGATGCAGAGTGGATTTTTCCTCTAATGACTCTTTCTCTCTGTTTCCTGTCTCTCTTAAGGAACGCCGCGGATGCCGAATCCTCCACCTCTCTGACTTTTACACTTCTGGCACTGACGGCCTCCTTGCTGAGTCACTTTACACTGATGGAGTGACTCACGTGTTCATCGACACGTTTATGTCAATTTATTACAACATTTTTAGTAGAGTTCTTTTCTCATGACATGTTTCTGTTCTCCTTTTAATTTGATCCATGATCAGAAGTACCGGGAGCAGTCGAGTCGAGCTCGTCATTTTTGATGCGCGTTTGTTGCTTTGAACAAATAAAAATGAAATGCAAATCTCTGTAACTGTGAGCATATAAAACTTAATACTTCAATCCATTTATTGGATGTTTCTTTCATCAATCAGATAATACACACACCAAAATAACAGGAAGCATCTATTCTATAACTTGGTTTGCAATTTAAACACAAATATCCATTCAGCTTACTATCATGGTCACGGTTTGTTTGACTTTCTCAACATAAACACACACACACACACACACACACACACACACACACACACACACACACAGACAGACAGACACGCACACACAGACACGCACACGCACACACAGACACGCACACACAGACACGCACACGCACACACAGACACGCACACACAGACACGCACACACACACAGACACGCACACGCGCACACGCACACACAGACACGCACACGCACACACAGACACGCACACGCACACACAGACACGCACACGCACACACAGACACGCGCGCGCTCCCTCTAGCGGCGTGACAGGATATTACACAAATCCATAAATGGCTCCAACACAATTTAATATAAAACCTTTTCAGTTAGCCCGTTTGGCTTACGGTTGTAATTTGGCTTTAAGTCGTGTCTAACAATTCAAAATCACATTCAATATGAACCACATTAAACCCTACACGTGTTTACATCCATCTCGATTTGTATCAAACAGTATAAATGAGGCACTAAGTTGATATGTTGTATGACACGCAAAACACTGTATCACTCCTTACATGTTGACATATGAACACAAAAATAACTAATTTATCAAACAATATGTGCTTTTATCTCATAACAACAGGACTATAAACATTTCATGTTTTATACCTGGAAAAGGGAGAAGAAAGACTTCAAAGAAATGAAGATGTAAACACAGAGCTCCTCTCCTTGCCTCGGCTTATACTACCTGCACAGGTCGCGTCAATGAACTACCTGCAGCTCAAGGTCTCCCCCTTCTGGACACTACCCAAATTACACCTTAGTCCTAAATCTTATGTGACTTCAATTGATTTGTATGACCACTGCAAGAGCAGGAACACATATATGGAAAAATTCTACTGTATATCGTAAATGGGATAGAGATGTAGAAATGTACAAAAGAGGTGACGAATCTCTAAAGGTCTCGATAGCGGTGTGTCACAGATTTGGAAAACACTGTTACCCTGATGAGTTTAATACGACTTCATGATTACTGGTTTCTTTGATGTGAGTAGACAGGAAGTGTGAGAGAGAAGAAGGAAAGAGGGAAGTAACTGGTGAAGAGTTAATTGAGTTTGCATTTAAGGAATCATATTTTCACTTCAAAATAATCTGTAGATTTGTGAAAATTTGATTATGTTTTAAGTTTAAAGTAGAGATGTCAAAGTATATTAAAGTCAGAAAACACTCCAGTGATTGACATTCCCACACATTCATGCCTATAATCTGTAATCCGTGTATGAAATATCATAAATGCTCATGAGGTAAAGCAGCTCACCCAGTAGCAGCTCCTTAGAGGGATGTCTTTACACAGTCCTAACACTTCATTAGAATATTTTCCTCATTTGTTTCTGTTTAGTCCACCTTTACCCTCTGTCTGGTTTTCTTCTGTCTGCGTCTGCCCACTGGGCGACTGACTGTAAATGGCAATGTGGCCTATCAGAAGACAAAAAGCTGTGACCCCTTATGATGGAAAAACAGCCTACCCAACTGTTTTGTTTGGCTTCCAGGACGTGAATGCTGCCTTTCTCTTCAGGTCCAAACACTGAATACCATTCCATTTAGAGAGAGAGAGAGAGAGAGAGAGAGAGAGAGAGAGAGAGAGAGAGAGAGAGAGAGAGAGAGAGAGAGAGAGAGAGAGGCGGGCTGCTCTACACTTCACCATACAAAATTCCCTACTGAGGCAGATGAATGGTTCTTCTCCAACTTCTCACACACCTCTCCTAAATTTACGGCACTTTTTCAAAGTCTTGGCTAATTGAATTAACATTGATGGGGAAGTTATTAAAGATGTTCTCAGCGCTCATCATATACAAAACTGACTTACAATTAGCTACATGCTACAATTTATTACATACTGTAAATGTGGTATAGATCTAAAGCTGTTTTATTAGCAGCTTTATTATTATTAGGCTTGTTACATTCTCCACAGTTTGGTTGTAAGATGCTTCACCAAATTACATTGCCCTGAAAAGTGCTTCTTATAACAACACATATAACAATCAGGCATGCAGGTGTAAAATATCTTCTCTCCCAGGGTTCTGTCTGAAGGTTCTCGACCACGGTTCTCTCCCAGGGTTCTGTCTGAAGGTTCTCGACCACGGTTCTCTCCCAGGGTTCTGTCTGAAGGTTCTCGACCACGGTTCTCTCCCAGGGTTCTGTCTGAAGGTTCTCGACCAGGGTTCTCTCCCAGCGTTCTGTCTGAAGGTTCTCGACCAGGGTTCTTGTAATCTCTACAGTCCACTTTGTCTTAGTTGTCTATATTAGGGCTTGTCAGAAGTGCTTTGCTGTGAGCACACCTCTGCCTCGCTGTTTAACATTTCAGAAAAGGTCAGAGATATTTGAAATGTTTTCTTCGTCTACACTGTGTGCACACTTTAATTTAAACTTCCATTTAAATGTAGCTGACATGGGGAACTTTTATTATATTAAAAAAAAAATACCTAAACATACCATACCATAAACATACCATACCATAAACATACCATACCATAAACATAGCATACCATGCTAATTAGAGATCAGAATGTAATTTACAGACTACACAAAATTTTAACGTCATTGTTATTGTGTCTAAACAAGCCTACTTTGATGATCACTTTTAAACAGTCACTCAGACAGTAACCTGAAATCAAGAGAACCAGGAACCCTGGAGCTGATTCACAACTTTCTGGATGCGTGTTCTCAAACTGAAGAACATTTACAAATCTTTCCACCATGTTTGATTGTTTATAAACCCCTGGATGTTCTCTGTATCTAATGCTTAGCACTGTGTACTTCTCAATAAATGGACCGTGCTGTAGACGTTCCAGAATATTCTGGGCCACTAGATGATGTAGAGATGATGTAGGATGCAGAACAAAGAGTGATGTTGAGTTACAGGTGGAGAAAAAGCACTCCATCTTCGAGAACAACAGAACCCTAACTACCCCAGGAAGATGATCCTTCAGGTAGACCTTTCAGGAACCAGAAACCTGTCCTGACTGTTTTTCTAGAGCATCAAATAGCCCTTATTCATCAAATCCATCTCAGAGAAGTCCATTCCATACCTCAGACAATCATGGAGACCATGGTTCCTATACTTCTGGATTATTCTATCCCAATCCTTACTCTGACCAGGAAATAATCCGATTAGGAATGTTTGGAAGGAGATGAAAGAGGAGGAGAAGATGGAAGAAAAGGAGGAGGAGGGAGAGAGGCAGCACTACCCGTGTCATGTATCTTGGGTGGAATTCAAACCCAGGGTGCTGAGCAGGCAGGGCAGGGGCTCGGCTCCGCTCGCTAAACATCACAGAGCTGTCAGACCTCAGACAAGGCAACCACCAACACGTAAGTCCGTCTGGTCTCTTGACTTCCTTACCTCTTCATTTCACTCCCGCCTTGTTGTGTATGTGTAGTATTTAATCTCTCACTCTGCCATTGCCTTATTCAGTATCGACACAATTAGAGTCATGGAAATATAACTTTAAAAAGAAATATGTTTCTCTAAATATAAGTTTTTCTTACATAATGACTTGAGATGTTAAAGCTTCTAGCCTGACCTCACAGACCTTAAAAGGCTCTACGCATCCTTGGGAAAGAAGTCTGCATATTTCTGAGCCATAACAGCCTGAATGAAGGAAGTTTCTCAAACCCATCATCAGCAAAGTTATTAGCATTTATTACCTTTTTTCTGCTTTGTAGCACGTGTCATTAGCATGTAGCGCAATATGCATGCTTAAATCCCTTGTGAGTACGGGGCACTCCTCTGGATGTTTACATAATCATCAGCGCAGATCATTTTGCTTTGTGTTTAATAATAGCCTGTGGATGATGAAAGCTGATTCAGATCCACTAGTCAGAAGATGATCTCTTCCATGACGGAGCTGATTCAGACCTGTTAAATCTGACTGCAAAAATGGCATTAGGATTTGTGTGAAAAAATGTATTCCCAGATTCCCAGTTCAGTATTTTGGAGCAAGCTGCAGCCCTCGGAGTCCATGCACTCGTCTACAGAGCTGTGACAGACACCAGCATGTGCAGTTTGTCATCTGATCTTTCTTTGGCTAGGACATGCTCGACCACTGCAAAGTGAACATTTCTCTCTCCACACCATCTATAGCACGATCAGACCAGCCAAGGTTAGCGTTGCTGCTCTAAAAGAAGTTTCACTTTTGCCAGAGGACATTATGATGCATGACTGAGCTCCTAAAATAAAACTCCAGAATGGCCAAATGTGCCAGACTGTCTTAAAAAGCCTGTTTTTGGAGTGGATATCAGATGATTTACTGCTAGAAGACCAACAGTCACATCACATCTGTTCACATGCTCATGCTAGATTGAACCTTACTGATTTATGTAGATCTATAAATTGACCACTGCAGGCTAAGGTACATCTCCATGAGCTTGTCCAGTACATATCTATCTCCATTTTTAAGATCTTTTAGTGTCCATTTTCTCCTGGTGATTCTTACATATCTCACTAGACTTATGGTCAAGCCAAGAACAACTAGGACTGTCAGCTGCATATTTATTTATTTACAGTTTATTTTATTTTATTATTATTTATTTTAAATGTTTAGATAGTTTGTAAATAACATTTAAATGGTCTATTCTCCCTCTTACCCACTCTTAGGCTTCAGACTGAGCAGAAAAACATCTGAAGAAGGTTAAATCTGAATGTAAACAAATTGCTCTGTTCTCAACTGCTGCAACAAACAGTGAGGAGAAGGAGGTGTTGATTTGGAAGAAGTGCCAAGAAACGGTCATAAAAGGTAAAGAAGAGACACTGATGAGTAACGAGTTGAAGGCAGCGTAACAAGTGACGAGAGTGTCTGACTTCAATAAGAATACTATCATTTTAATTTAATTACAACTACAAGCAAGAACAAGAAGAAACACTGATACATTGTAACTGGGAAAAACATGGAGCACCTTCCACAGACAAAAGGCAAAGGGGTTTTGATGTTTGCAAGACGCCGTCAAAGGATTGATGAAATTGCCGCAGAACATGAGGAGCTGAGGAGTAAAGGCATACCTGTGGAAGCTTTTGTGGAACCTGAGATAGATGTATCATCAAAGCCTCCACCTCAGGAGGACATTCCTCATGTCCAGCAGAATGAACAAATCAAACAGCAAATAAAGTATCAGGATCATCAAGCTCAACAGCAGATCTTTCATCAGCCAAACACTGGTATAAATGGTCTAGATTCCTGGCAAGATTCTTCAGCATCCAAACCCCTCGTGTCCAATAGAACAGCTAAGCCTTTTCTGATTGGTCTAAATCAATCCCCAACACAATTTTCCCCAGTTAGAAATGTCCCAAGCCCAACAGTGAAAAAATCTGAAAATATTTTCAAAGTTCCTGTTCCAGTAAACACAAGCCCACAGGTGTGGTCACCCACAGGAGATATAATCGCCTCTCGTGATGAAAGGATTGTGGTACCAGCTATCAAGACCGTAATTCTGCCCGAAATGAAAAGAAGAGGAACAAATAAATCCAACTCTAAAGAACCTCCAGAGGATGACTACTTCAGTCTTGGTGCAGAGGCGTGCAATTTCATGCAAGCTCCAACCATCAGACAAAAACACCCTCCACCAGTCCTTCCCAAGCCTACAATCAACCCACATTGTCCACCATGGTCTGCAGAAGATAATGCCACTCACAGTCCCCTTACACCATCAAGTCCTCTTCCAGCACAACAGATCTGGGTTTCACATCAACCTCAGCCAGCTACCAAACCCTGGGCTCCTTCACCAACTCGGCCTATGCCACAGCAGCATGTGTCTGACCATTTACCAACCAAACCATCGGCTTCATATAAGCCTACCTGGTCATCAGAATCACAACAGGCACTCGCCACTGCATCTCCCTCACAGTCAAAGTTCCCATGGGCTAAGTCTCAAGTTGATACCAGTTCTGTGGTTTCCTGTCCACCCCAACGAGCAAGCTCTTATGTCCGTCCATCCAAAGCTCCACCAATTTCTTCAATCTCAGAAATAGGGTCCTCAGATGGCCCAGTGCTTAAGGGGAAAGGTGCAGAACTTTTTGCTAGGCGACAGTCACGTATGGAGAAGTTTATAGTAGATGCTGAGACGGTCCAGGCCAACATAGCCAGATCCCCCTCACCCACAATGTCCATGCCAAGCACCTGGAAATATTCTTCCAATGTCCGAGCCCCTCCTCCTGTCTCCTATAACCCCATAGTGTCCCCTTTCTACCCTCCAGCAGCACAGAAACAATCTCCTGCAACGAGCTCAAATATGAAGCCCAAAGGAAACAAGGAGAAACTAAAGACAGCACCAAAAATTCTCAGTGTTATGGATGTGATGAAGCATCAGCCATACCAGCTGGACTCATCCCTCTTCACCTACAGCTCCAATGCTGAAGCAAAGGTTTCGAGCCCCAAAACATCCCCCATTCCTCCTGCAGAGTCCAAGAGAACCCAGGTCCATAGCACTACCTATCTGCAAGCCTCATCCCCTGTCCAATCTACAGGAAGTGCCCAGTCTTTTCAGCAAGGTGCACTGACCAAACCCAGTGGACCGGTGAGTGCTCCTTATCCCTTCAATCATCAGTCCACTCCAGCCGAAGCTCGTCCCACTGCACAGGTTGCAATTGGGAAAGTCCCAGCACCATGCATGACGCACCATGGCCCAATAAACAAAGCCTTCAGCAGCCAATCAACACCTCCCACTAGGACTGGGGGCAATGCTTTTCTCTCCACTTCCTCGCTCCCTCTGAATAGTGAAATTATTTCTAGGTGTAGCTTGCCAATGGCTCCAAAGCCTAAGTTTTCTGCAAAAAAAGCAGCTGTTAGCGGAAAGCAGTGGAGACCGGTCGTAATGTTGCACTAAAAACAGGGAAGAAGCACCTACGGTAAAATGTAAACAGCACAGAACTGAGATTATTTTGAGAGTATGAAAAGTATTAGTTAGTTAGTTAGCTATATAATATAATTACTTTGTGATTCAAGCTGTGCAGTTTTCAGTTGTTGTGTCTAAAAAACTTGCCATGGAAATATGGCTGTATATGTTGTTAGATTAGTGAATATATTAGATTAGCGAGTATATTAGATTAGCGGGTATGTTAGATTAGCGAGTATGTTAGATTAGCGAATATGTTAGATTAGCGAGTATGCTAGATTAGCGAGTATGTTAGATTAGCGAGTATATTAGATTAGAGAATATATTAGATTAGCGAGTATATTAGATTAGCGAGTATATTAGATTAGAGAATATATTAGATTAGAGAGTATATTAGATTAGCGAGTATATTAGATTAGCGAGTATGTTAGATTGGCGAGTATATTAGATTAGCGAGTATATTAGATTAGCGAGTATATTAGATTAGCGAGTATATTAGATTAGCGAGTATATTAGATTAGCGAGTATGTTAGATTAGCGGGTATGTTAGATTAGCGAGTATGTTAGATTAGCGAGTATATTAGATTAGAGAATATATTAGATTAGCGAGTATATTAGATTAGAGAATATATTAGATTAGCGAGTATATTAGATTAGCAAGTATGTTAGATTAGTGAGTATGTTAGATTAGCGAGTATATTAGATTAGAGAATATATTAGATTGGTTATCTGAAAGAAGTGCTGGATATGTGTATACAATGAGAAAAAAGTTTTTTCTATTTGTTTGAAGGAAGAATATTTAGATTACTTACAGTCTTCAGTCTTGTATTTATTTCATATTGATTAAGACAAAGAGATTTTTTTGTAATCTCAGGAGAACATGTGTGTATGGTTATTTTATTGCCAGATGATGAGAATTACTTGACAGTATTTTATATTCGATCGCGTTCCTGTTTTTACATCTTGAGGATTAAGTATGCCTAGCAAAGTCAGGAAAGGGTGTAAAGGTGGCGGCCATTTTGTCTGGTTAAAAATGGACTGGTGGCAAAATGTAAATGGAGTGTTTGGATTTTATAGGATTTGGAGTTTGGTTTAAACTAAAAATGGAAAAATTATATTTTTTGCTAATCAAAAGCGAGAGCACAATCTGTAGTGTTGTTTCTTGAGTCAGTTAAACGGTTATAGTTTCTGTTTTTGTAGCTTTGTAAGGTTTATGTTCGTTTTCTCTTCATTATGACCTCATTGTGAGTTTCCCTGCTGAGCAGAATGGGATTTTTGTATATACACTAGAGAACAGTCCTGTTTTTAACCGTGTGTAAAAGTGATCATATGGTTTACATCTTGTTCCATTTGGCCTGTTCTTCTTTATTTCTCTAAAACATTGCACTCCTTCTTGGACTTTTTCCTTACCGTATTAAAATGTTCTGCCAGCTCTGTCTGTCTTCTTTCTTTCAGCTCAGTGGCTTTTTCTCTTTTCCACACCCTTCTCTTGTCATGTGTGCGTGTACAAATTTAGCTAAGAAAGGCTTTTATTTCTGTACTCTTAAGTCTATGAAATTATTTATAAAAACCCAGGCAAAGTCGCTCTGCCTCCTGCCACCAAACTAAATCCCACAGGATCCTGAGCTCTGACTCTGAGATTATAGCAAAAATTAATTCACCTTTAATAATCTGATTGTGTTCTAATTATTTCTCAATCTTTTACTTTCATTTCACACTCATGTGTTATAGTGTTAATGATGTTTTAATGACAAGTGATAATATTGACGGCATTATTATTTTCTCTCCCTATTGCGTGCTATTTTCAGTCAGTAAGAATAAACGTTTCCTGACTTATTTCAGTGATAACAAAGGAATCCTGCTTGAGAAATCTTCAGTAGATAGTTTCAGGTCTCAGGCTTTTGGACACGTGTTGTATATAAGCTGAGCAGTATTGTAATGTCTGCCTGCATGTTGTTCACTTTACACTGCAACAGAGTTCACGCTTCCTAATTATAGCAGCACACGTCTATCTTTAAAACACGCTCTCCTTATTAAACACTGCTTCTGCTCAGGAACTCAGTAAGGCCCGCTCCTGACAACTAGCCAAGTGCCTTTATACAAGAGGTAAGTGCTGAAAAGTTCCCCTGATGAAAGAATTAATCACTCTTTTGGTTATAATGACATCACTGGATTATTTTGGAAGTTCAAAATTTGACGGCAGACTTGATTTATATTTTTAATTGACATCATAAATATGGCGTCTGTACTGTGTTCCAGTAAAGTGCTGAGTGACAGGGTGGGGTGATGAACCGGAGGTACTGATACCACCCTGAAGTTCAGTATTTTCTTATCACAGCATCTGCGATCCCCATTTCACCAACAAGTGCAATAACTTATTTATTAAAGAACACACCATACTTTTTAAAATCCATTTGTAGTGACATGTAATGTTGTGGAATGTCTGAAACGGGTTAAATCCTGTTCTTATGTGTTATAGCATCTATAAACAGTTGGGTACTGTTATTAAATACTGACTAAAAAACTAAAGAACCAAAGTTTCCCAAAGCATCCTAAAGTTAAAATCATCTCAGAGAGAGAGAGGGAGGGAGAGAGAGAGAGAGAGAGAGAGAGAGAGGGAGAGAGAGAGAGAGAGAGAGAGAGAGAGAGAGAGAGAGATATGTTATTATGATGTTTGTTTGACATTTATTGATGTTTTTAGGAAACGCAGCCCTTAGCAGTAGAGTATTATTATCTGAACTCAGACATTTCACATTGTCATGGACCATATTACACAGCTGTGTTCAGCCGTAGTTTACTATCTCTCACTGTGTTCCGGGAAATAATAGAGTAATTGAAGCCTCACATACAGAGTGTCAGGACAGACACTAGGTGGCAGCAAAGACAACCACCATGAGACACTAAAAGCTTGTAGAAATCCTGAAAGTCCATGTTTCTGATCCATATTTGTCTTGTAGCTCTACAGCCGGAGCCGCTCCATGTCTCTGCCCTGGAGACACTCCTCCATGTCCACTGTGTCTCCGGTGTCCAGTCCAGGTTCCCATCCCAGCCGTGGACTGGTGGACAGGCAGATGTCCTGGGCTGAACGTCCTACAGCTCCTCAGAGCCCCCTGTGCCTGGTCAGTGAAGGCTTTGGTTCGGAAAATGTCCAGAATCCGATGAGCAGCGGTTTCCACTCCGCTGTGCACAGGAGGTCATTGTCGGAGGAGAAGCCGGTGGTGTACGGTCCACCGTTCAGACCAGCGCAGCCTCTTCCCCTCGGCAACAGATACACCACGACCTGTTCTCTTCCCAGGAATTTCTCCCCTCACTCTGAGTATTCCCAAACACACCGAGTCAGCTGGAGGATGTAGAGAAGTGCGATGCTGTGATCCTCCTCACGCCTTCACACAGCACATAGACACAAATCTAACTGTAAATAAACAGGGACAGGATGTTCGAACTTGCAGCATTGATGGATATAATGAGAGGTGAAGATCAAAGAGTAAAAATCGAAGGATGTTTGTAGGTTTTATTCACTTTAAATGTAAACATAACACAAGCTCAAAACACTCAAATCTACCAGCTCGTCAGTATACTGTATAAGGTCTGGATTAGAGATGAATATTACACTTCATTGAGATGTTCAGTGTGAAGTTTGCTTCTGGAGCTACGAGGCTAATGCTACTAACAATTACTGCAGTTACTCAGTAGTTCAGTATAAATCATTATCTGTATCTCTGCATTAAACCACATCCCAGCCAAGATATTTTACACCCCTAAACCCCGCCCTCTAGATTCTGTCCAATAAACCCCACCCCCTGCCCCGCCCTCTAAACCCCACCCACTAGTTCCTGCCATCTAAAGTTAAAGACAAAATTTCACACACGTGTCTGTTGATTGAATTTAGGATAAATGGATAAACTGTAAAATCCAGTATATATTTACAAAATGTTCCTTTAATGTGTATTTAGTTAAAATGAATAGAATTAAACTCTAATTAATAAGGGTGAATAATTGCTGTAACTTGAAGAAAGAATGTTGAATGTTATGAATATTAAATAGTTTTACAGAAAGTTAGAAATATC
>NC_030444.2:16252686-16275186 GCF_001660625.3 Ictalurus punctatus
CAGCGCACGCTCCACTGATAATAAACTGATTAAAAGACGTGTGTAATGGTTGGGACGGTGAAATTTTCCATAAGGAGATGTTTATGTAACGTGTATGGAAGGAGTCTCCAGTGTCAGCGCTGTGTAATTGTCAGCGGTAACGCTGTAACTTTAAGTTTTCCCACGTCTTCATCACAGAGTTCACACTTCTCTACTGTTTCTCACTAACACCACAATATTTTGTCTAATTAACCCGAAGAGAGGGAATAGAGAGAGGGAATAGAGAGAGGGAATAGAGAGAGGGAATAGAGAGAGGGAATGAAGAGAGGGAATAGAGAGAGGGAATGAAGAGAGGGAATAAAGAGAGAGAATAGAGAGAGGGAATAGAGAGAGGGAATGAAGAGAGGGAATAGAGAGAGGGAATAGAGAGAGGGAATAGAGAGAGGGAATGAAGAGAGGGAATGAAGAGAGGGAATAGAGAGAGAATAGAGAGAGGGAATGAAGGGAGGGAATAGAGAGAGGGAATAAAGAGAGAGAATAGAGAGAGGGAATGAAGAGAGGGAATAAAGAGAGGGAATAGAGAGAGGGAATAGAGAGAGGGAATAGAGAGAGGGAATGAAGAGAGGGAATAGAGAGAGGGAATAGAGAGAGGGAATGAAGAGAGGGAATAGAGAGAGGGAATAGAGAGAGAATAGAGAGAGAGAATAGAGAAAGAATAGAGAGAGAGAATAGAGAGAGGGAATAGAGAGAGAGAATAGAGAGGGAATAGAGAGAGGGAATAGAGATTGGGAAAGAAGAGAGGGAATAGAGATTGGGAATGAAGAGAGGGAATAGAGAGAGAGAATGAAGAGAGGGAACAGAGAGAGGGAATAGAGAGAGAGAATGAAGAGAGGGAATAGAGAGAGGGAATAGAGATTGGGAATGAAGAGAGGGAATAGAGAGAGAGAATGAAGAGAGGGAATAGAGAGAGAGAATGAAGAGAGGGAACAGAGAGAGGGAATAGAGAGAGAGAATGAAGAGAGGGAATAGAGAGAGGGAATAGAGATTGGGAATGAAGAGAGGGAATAGAGAGAGAGAATGAAGAGAGGGAATAGAGAGAGAGAATGAAGAGAGGGAATAGAGAGAGGGAATAGAGAGAGGGAATAGAGAGAGGGAATGGAGAGAAGGAATAGAGATTGGGAATGAAGAGAGGGAATGGAGAGAGGGAATAGAGAGAAGGAATAGAGAGAGGGAATAGAGAGAGGGAATAGAGAGAGGGAATAGAGAGAGGGAATAGAGAGAGGGAATAGAGAGAGGGAATAGAGAGAGGGAATAGAGAGAGGGAATAGAGAGAGGGATGGTGAGGGAACGAGTGTTTATAGCTGCTATAACGTAAGTGAGAACAGGAGCTCATTAAAGTTATATTAAAGGTAACTATAAACAGATAAAAGATGGTAGCAGTGACTCTGGAGAAAGTGTGTTATTCCGGACTGTTCTGTATTAAATCCTAACACGACTAAACACTCAGTTTGTATTTGTGAAGTGTTTAACGTCATCGTCAGTATTAATGGCGTCTCTTGCTGTAGCATCACTAAACTGAGAAACACATTTAGTGAACTAGCATTACGAGTTAGCATTACATGTTGTGTAGCTCATACACAGGAAGGTATTGTGAGTGGTGTGATGTTGTGTTGTTGCAGTCCTCAGTATTTATTCCTGTATGTTTAGGGGATACGATGGATCTGGGCAAAAAGCTCTCTGTCCCTAAAGACATCATGCTGGAGGAGCTCTCTCTCCTCTCCAACCGAGGCTCACGCCTCTTCAAAATGCGGCAGCGCAGGTCCGAGAAATACACCTTCGAAAGCATTCAGAACGAAGCCAACGCCATCTTAAATGTAAGTCACAGTAACACACTCACTCACACACACACACACACACACACACACACACACACACACTCACACACACACAGTAACACACTCACTCACACACACACACACACACACACACACACACACACACTCACACACACACAGTAACACACTCACACACACACTCACACACACACACACACACACACACACACACACACACACACACACTCACACACACACAGTAACACACTCACACACACACACACACACACACACACACACACACACACACACACACACACACACACTCACACACACACAGTAACACACTCACACACACACTCACACACACACACACACACACACACACACACACACACTCACACACACACACACACACACACACACACACAGTAACACACTCACACACACACACACACACACACACACACAGTAACACACTCACTCACACACACACACTCACACACACACACAGTAACACACCCACTCACACACACACACACACACACACACACACACACACACACACACACACACACACACACACACACACACAGTAACACACTCACACACACACACACATAGTAACACACTCACTCACACACACACACACAGTAACACACTCACATACACATGTACAGTAACACACACATACATACACACAAACAGTAACACACTCACTCACACACACACACACACACAGTAACACACACACACAGTAACACACACACACACAGTAACACACTCACATACACATTTACAGTAACACACACATACATACACACACACAGTAACACACTCACTCACACACACACACACACACACAGTAACACACATAGTAACACACACACAGTAACACACACGCACACAGTAACACACATAGTAACACACACACAGTAACACACACGCACACAGTAACACACATAGTAACACACACACAGTAACACACACACAGTAACACACACACACACACAGTAACACACTCACATACACACACAATAACACACACACAATAACACACACACACACACACACACACACACACACACACAGTAACACACACAGGGCCACGCTGGGAATCGACCCTGGAGGCGAACGTGCGAACCACTAAAGCCTAAGAGTTTGAGGTTTTGTTCACTTTTGAGACCGTCAGCTGTGTTAGCATTGTATTTTGAGATGCTAACGGAGGTAGCGGATAAGGCTAGCCCAGCTCTGTGCAGGATGAATGGCAGTCACACGTGTGAGATAGTGCAGGACACGTGGACATCACGTCCTTCCAAATGTTCCTCTGAGATATCACAAGGGCTCGCTGTCCACTTCACTTATCAGAGCCAGAGAATGTGAGTGAGATTTGGAAAATGTGTGTGTGTGTGTGTTTGTGTGTGTGTGTGTGTGTGTGTGTGTGTGTGTGTGTGTGTGTGTGTGTGTGTGTAAGCATCTCTGCAGTGTTGGGGTTGATATAGACCTGTGGTGCGTGAAATCATTTGGACATCAATTACGATTTCAACACCACACCAACTGCGAGTGTTTATTCATGACATCATCACATCACTTCCAGCGTCATTAACACACCACATGACCACATGACCCAGTTAAAAACGTGACTTTCTCTCACCATCACTGCGGTTTAGAGTTCTGAAGTCCTGCAACACCTGTGTGTGGGTTTAGTTTTTATCTCCATGGACAGAGTTCTCTTTTCACTCGCTATCACATTACACTGGTCAGTCCTGCTCCTGTTTCTTCTCTTTATTCTAGAGTGAAGACCAGACTGATGCTGAAAATGCAGAAAACAAAACTCCAAACACTCCAGATGCCAGAAACCCACCGAACCCTGAGGAGATCGCACCGGGTACGCCAGAACACCTGCACTTCAGACACGAATAATACACCAATCACTTTACCACATTATACTGGAGACTAATCCCTGGAGTTCAAATCACAACATGACTACAAACCAGAAGAAAAATCACTTCACTTTGTAGAAAAACAGCAGCTGAAGTGGACTTTCAATATTAACAATAATAATAACAATAAGAAGAAGAAGAAGAGGAGGAGGAAGAAGAAGAAGAAACTCTATTTAAAGACCGTTTTTTCATACAAGTGGTAGCTCAAAGTGCTGCACAATCAAATAATAAAAATTTAATATGAATACACAGGATAAAATAACAAACTGACTGAAAATATAAGCAGAAAAATCAGTGTAATGAGATATGAAGCACACAAATGTGGAAGCAAACAAACAAACAAATAGATATGATCAGTGTTGTAGACGTGTTCTCACGGAGGATGTGAGATTTTATTCCAGATTGGTCTGTGTTCCAGGTTACGGAGGTCCGCTGAAGGATGTTCCCTCGGAGAGGTTTAACGCTACGGCTCTGCCCAAATCCTACCACTCGCCCTGGGAGCAGGCCATCATCAACGACCCGGCTCTGGCCGACACGCTGCAGCTCCACATGCCCGCTCCGGAACCCAGAGCCCAGATGCCAGACTACAAGAGCTTTAACAGGTTCCACCTGCTTCTCTGCTTCGACAAGACAAGAGTACCGGCTCACAAAGTACTGTTTAACAAACAATCAGAGTCGAGCGAGTAAAAAGTCCCACTGGTTACTGATCCTGGATGTCTGGACGTCCTGTAGGTTCCAGTCATCAGGTTTCAGCGTTAAAGTTAGAGTTCAGGAACATGTGAAAGATTACAGACCATTCAATTCACCACAAAATACATAAATACATTTTCATTCCATTTATTTCTAATTAAAGTCTTCAGATTGATATTAAATCATTTCATTTCTTCAAATATTTCCACTAGATAATAAACAGTGTGCTACAAATTCAACATGGACACTATAAAAGAAAACATAATAATAAAAGTAAAAATGTAAACATGTCCATCCATCCTCTATACCACTCTTCTGGGTCACAGAGAAACCTGGAGTCTATCCCAGGTTTCTCCAGGGTACACACTGGACAGGGTGCCAATCCATTGCAGGCCACAATCCCAAACACACTCACACCCATTCATACACTACCGGAAGAAACCCCCACAACACGGGGAGAGCATGCAAACTCCGCACACACAGGGCCACGGTGGGACTCGAACCCCCGACCCTGGAGGTGTGAGGCGAACATACTAACCACTAAGCCACCAGCTGTGCTCGTCCTGTCTCTTAATTTTACACAAATTCTACTTTACAATTAATTCTAAACGTCCTAAATAACTTCACCTCAGCTGTGAGCATTGTAAACAGTATTAATGAGAATAAACTCAAAGCCCTCGTGGTGCTGGAGCGAGAGAGAGGAGGAAGGAAATATTTAAAGATAAAAGCTGAAGTGTTGACTGTAACAGCTGAATGTTTTGTCGTCAGGGTGGCCACACCGTATGGAGGGTTTGAAAAAGCTCCTCGAGGAATCACCTTCAAGGTTCCGGAGATCGACCTGAACCCGCCGAGGTATTCGGAGCTGCAGGACCCCACGGCCAAGCGGCCCACCTTCAACCGCACGGCTCAGGGCTGGATCTCCGACGGAGTTCCTCTCATTTTACCCACAATCCCCATGGAGCCGCTGGAGATCCCCGAGTCTGACGACCTGTAAACACTAAACCCACCTCGGTGTGACGGAGCGAGTTCACGTCCACCAACAACAACCTTCAGCTTTGCAGCACTGAGGTACAGCCGAGAGGATCAACACCTGGAGTTAAAATAACAGCAGCTCTACAAGCAGCAGATTCCTTCAACATTTATCTACAAACTCCAACAAATATTTTAGTGGATCATCTGCGACCACGTGAAGTCTGCAGCAGATATAACAAAACCTTCAAAAATAAACACAAAAAGCTAATATTTTAAACATTTGTATAAAGAAAATTATATTTTTGAGAATATTACGATAATAATAATGATAGAATTTAAGGCATTAAATAAGTTATATAATTCATATTAATAACTCAGTAACACATTTATCAGAACTAGAGATTTGTAGATTTTGTTGTGTTTAATAAAAATAAATAATTCTCACTGCATCAGAATATTTCTGTGTTCAGTACAAATCATTTACACTGAAATCTGAACACTTCTATTTCAGACCATAACACATTCAAGAGAGATCACATGACCTTCACATGACCTTCATGTGACCTTCAGCTTTATTTCATGAAAAAAATTAATACATCGCACCTTTAACCTGTGTCATGAATGAAATATAAATCAGTAAAATAGAGAGAGCGAGAGAGAGAGTGAGAGAGTGTGTGTGAGAGAGAGGGAGAGAGAGAGAGAGAGTGGGAGGAGGAGGAGGAGTGTAAATACGATCTGCTGATTTTCTGAAGATGGTTTCTATTGTAAAAAGTTCATGTTGTGAAATTTGATGTGCTTCCTGACTGATTTGCTTTTGTTTATTGTGTGTGTGTGTGTGTGTGTGTGTGTGTGTGTGTGTGTGTGTTCTGGTTTGAATTTATTTGAATCCTGTGGTGTAAACTCTAAAATAAAGGTGATGTTCAGGTATAAAAGTGTTGTTTTTTTAAAAACATATTTTAGAAACAAAACCACAGAAATGTAAATCACACTAATGCTGTAGATTCTAGTGAGGAAATAGTTTCTCATTTTCACATGAACACTTATACAGTCCTAGTTTATCATAGTTCAGTGTTATTGTAGGGAACAGAAATAAAGAAATAAAGAAAAGTTCCTGATGAAGTTCACTCAGATCAGACCAGATCAGACCAGATCAGATTAGTATGAAATAGAGTACACTTATTGAAATCAAATGTAAGTTGTTATAAAATGATCACAATGTTTGTGACATAAAGTCACTTCAGTGGTCATAGAGACTGCTTTTGTTCATTTTGAGGTTAGATTGTTACTAAAACACTTCAGTAAGGTGACGCAGAAGTGTTATAACACTCATACGACAGCTTACTTACTGCTACATCAGTGTGACATAATGACACATAGCACCATGCTACACTTCCGGAGTTCCCTGAACCTCACTTTAAGAACCCTGGTTCTAGATCTCGATGCACCATGACATGAGTGTTCTACACTCTCAGAAATAAAGGTACCAAACTGTACTTTCCCTGTTGCTGATGTGGTACCATTAACGACATGTTCTGTACCTTTACACCTTTACAGTTCATTTCAGGTATATAGTTAGAACTTATGGACCACTGCTGTATTTTCTTAAAGCTACAGCACACGCACGCACACACACGCACACACACACACACACACACACACACACACACACACCTTCTTAGGTGAAAGATACACATCAAAAGTACAAAGCTCTTTATAGTACCGCACAAGTGTGTAGTGAGTGTGTAGTGAGTGTGTGTAGTGAGAGTGTAGTGAGTGTGTAGTGAGAGTGTGTACAGAGTGTGTGTAGTGAGTGTGTAGTGAGTGTGTGTAGTGAGAGTGTGTACTGAGTGTGTGTAGTGAGTGTGTAGTGAGTGTGTGTAGTGAGAGTGTAGTGAGTGTGTGTAGTGAGTGTGTAGTGAGTGTGTAGTGAGTGTGTAGTGTGAGTGTGTGGTGAGTGTGTAGTGAGTGTGTAGTGAGAGTGTAGTGAGAGTGTAGTGAGTGTGTAGTGAGAGTGTAGTGAGTGTGTGTAGTGAGTGTGTGTAGTGAGAGTGTAGTGAGTGTGTGTAGTGAGTGTGTAGTGAGTGTGTAGTGAGTGTGTGTAGTGAGTGTGTAGTGAGAGTGTGTAGTGAGTGTGTAGTGAGAGTGTAGTGAGAGTGCAGTGAGTGTGTGTAGTGAGTGTGTGTAGTGAGAGTGTAGTGAGAGTGTAGTGAGTGTGTGTAGTGAGTGTGTGTAGTGAGAGTGTGTAGTGAGTGTGTAGTGAGTGTGTAGTGAGAGTGTAGTGAGAGTGTAGTGAGTGTGTAGTGAGAGTGTAGTGAGTGTGTGTAGTGAGTGTGTGTAGTGAGAGTGTGTAGTGAGTGTGTAGTGAGAGTGTAGTGAGTGTGTAGTGAGTGTGTAGTGAGTGTGTGTAGTGAGTGTGTGTAGTGAGAGTGTGTAGTGAGTGTGTAGTGAGAGTGTGTAGTGAGTGTGTGTAGTGAGAGTGTAGTGAGTGTGTAGTGAGAGTGTAGTGAGTGTGTGTAGTGAGAGTGTAGTGAGTGTGTAGTGAGAGTGTAGTGAGAGTGTGTAGTGAGAGTGTAGTGAGAGTGTGTAGTGAGAGTGTAGTGAGAGTGTGTAGTGAGAGTGTAGTGAGTGTGTGTAGTGAGAGTGTAGTGAGTGTGTAGTGAGAGTGTAGTGAGTGTGTAGTGAGAGTGTAGTGAGAGTGTGTGTAGTGAGAGTGTGTAGAGAGAGTGTGTAGAGAGAGTGTGTAGAGAGAGTGTGTATATCGGTATCAATGTAATGTATTAGTTGGTGAATGGTCATGAGGAGGAGTTTTTCCACAATCTGGCATCCTGTTTTATGAAACGCGCTCCGGTGCCGAGTTTATTCCAGAGGGACTGCGGTAAGCGGTTAGCTCGCGGTGGGCGGGGCTTAGATTACGTCACACCGTTATCCGGTACGGAGTCTCGCTCATCGCCGCTTCCGCAGAATCACAGCAACAAGAATCACATCAACAGCACCGAGAGAAGAGAAGAGAAGAGAACCGGACACTTCATCACTCCATCACTGTATCAGTCCCCAGTGCTGCTGCTGCTGTTGTTGTTGTTGTTGTTGTTGTTGTTGATGTTGATGATTTGGAGCTGGAGGGTTTTTCGGCACTGACGCGGTGTGAACTTGATCATGTCAGAGCTGGGATTGTGATGAAAAACCGGAGACACACTCCAGCTGTCCTTATTCACTCACGTGGTGAGTAGTTTATTACAAAATCATTTATATTTGATCATTTTCAGTGTGTTAGTGTTTTATAATAATAATAATAATAATAATAATAATAATAATAATAATAAATAAAGTCTCCACCCTTCTAAACCTATTTACACAGGAACCTGCCATCATTTAAATAATGACAAAGCTAAAAATCATCATCCAGGTGTTTATCCAGGTTTTTAGTGTGTGTGTGTGTGTGTGTGTGTGTGTGTGTGTGTGTGTGTGTGTGTGTGTGTGTAAAGATTGCTGTAACACTATACATCCACACAGTGTGGAAGTAAGTGTTGAGCTGTAGTGTGTAAGTGTTGAGCTGTAGTGTTGAGTGTAGTGTTGAGCTGTAGTGTTGAGTGTAGTGTTGAGCTGCAGTGTTGAGCTGTAGTGTTGAGCTGTAGTGTGTAAGTGTTGAGCTGTAGTGTTGAGCTGTAGTGTTGAGTGTAGTGTTGAGCTGTAGTGTGTAAGTGTTGAGCTGTAGTGTTGAGTGTAGTGTTGAGCTGTAGTGTTGAGTGTAGTGTTGAGCTGCAGTGTTGAGCTGTAGTGTTGAGCTGTAGTGTGTAAGTGTTGAGCTGTAGTGTTGAGCTGTAGTGTTGAGTGTAGTGTTGAGCTGTAGTGTGTAAGTGTTGAGCTGTAGTGTTGAGCTGTAGTGTTGAGTGTAGTGTTGAGCTGTAGTGTGTAAGTGTTGAGCTGTAGTGTTGAGTGTAGTGTTGAGCTGTAGTGTGTAAGTGTTGAGCTGCAGTGTTGAGCTGTATTGTTGAGCTGCAGTGTTGAGCTGTAGTGTTGAGCTGTAGTGTGTAAGTGTTGAGTGTAGTGTTGAGCTGTAGTGTGTAAGTGTTGAGCTGTAGTGTTGAGTGTAGTGTTGAGCTGTAGTGTGTAAGTGTTGAGCTGCAGTGTTGAGCTGTAGTGTGTGTTGAGCTGTAGTGTTGAGCTGTAGTGTTGAGTGTAGTGTTGAGCTGTAGTGTTGAGCTGTAGTGTGTGTTGAGCTGTAGTGTTGAGCTGTAGTGTTGAGTGTAGTGTTGAGCTGTAGTGTTGAGCTGCAGTGTTGAGCTGTAGTGTTGAGCTGTAGTGTGTAAGTGTTGAGTTGTAGTGTTGAGCTGTAGTGTGTAAGTGTTGAGTTGTAGTGTTGAGCTGTAGTGTTGAGCTGTAGTGTGTAAGTGTTGAGTTGTAGTGTTGAGCTGTAGTGTGTAAGTGTTGAGTTGTAGTGTTGAGCTGTAGTGTTGAGCTGCATTGTTGAGCTGTAGTGTTGAGCTGTAGTGTGTAAGTGTTGAGTTGTAGTGTTGAGCTGTAGTGTTGAGCTGTAGTGTGTAAGTGTTGAGCTGTAGTGTTGAGCTGTAGTGTGTAAGTGTTGAGCTGTAGTGTTGAGCTGTAGTGTTGAGCTGTAGTGTGTAAGTGTTGAGCTGTAGTGTTGAGCTGTAGTGTTGAGTGTAGTGTTGAGCTGTAGTGTTGAGCTGTAGTGTGTAAGTGTTGAGCTGTAGTGTTGAGCTGTAGTGTTGAGCTGTAGTGTGTAAGTGTTGAGCTGCAGTGTTGAGCTGTAGTGTTGAGTGTAGTGTTGAGCTGTAGTGTGTAAGTGTTGAGCTGTAGTGTTGAGCTGTAGTGTTGAGCTGTACTGTTGAGCTGCAGTGTTGAGCTGCAGTGTTGAGCTGTAGTGTGTAAGCGTTGAGCTGTAGTGTTGAGCTGTAGTGTGTAAGTGTTGAGCTGTACTGTTGAGCTGCAGTGTTGAGCTGTAGTGTTGAGCTGTAGTGTGTAAGTGTTGAGCTGTAGTGTTGAGCTGTAGTGTTGAGCTGTAGTGTGTAAGTGTTGAGCTGTAGTGTTGAGCTGCAGTGTTGAGCTGCAGTGTTGAGCTGTAGTGTGTAAGTGTTGAGCTGTAGTGTTGAGCTGTAGTGTTGAGCTGTAGTGTGTAAGTGTTGAGCTGTAGTGTTGAGCTGTAGTGTTGAGCTGTAGTGTGTAAGTGTTGAGCTGTAGTGTTGAGCTGTAGTGTTGAGTGTAGTGTTGAGCTGTAGTGTGTAAGTGTTGAGCTGCAGTGTTGAGCTGTAGTGTGTAAGTGTTGAGTTGTAGTGTTGAGCTGTAGTGTTGAGCTGTAGTGTGTAAGTGTTGAGTTGTAGCGTTGAGCTGTAGTGTTGAGCTGTAGTGTGTAAGTGTTGAGTTGTAGTGTTGAGCTGTAGTGTGTAAGTGTTGAGCTGTAGTGTTGAGCTGTAGTGTTGAGTGTAGTGTTGAGCTGTAGTGTGTAAGTGTTGAGCTGTAGTGTGTAAGTGTTGAGCTGTAGTGTTGAGCTGTAGTGTTGAGCTGTAGTGTGTAAGTGTTGAGCTGTAGTGTGTAAGTGTTGAGCTGTAGTGTTGAGCTGTAGTGTGTAAGTGTTGAGCTGTAGTGTTGAGCTGTAGTGTTGAGTGTAGTGTTGAGCTGTGGTGTGTAAGTGTTGAGCTGTAGTGTGTAAGTGTTGAGCTGTAGTGTTGAGCTGTAGTGTGTAAGTGTTGAGCTGTAGTGTTGAGCTGTAGTGTTGAGTGTAGTGTTGAGCTGTAGTGTGTAAGTGTTGAGCTGTAGTGTGTAAGTGCTGAGCTGTAGTGTTGAGCTGTAGTGTGTAAGTGTTGAGCTGTAGTGTGTAAGTGTTGAGCTGTAGTGTTGAGCTGTAGTGTTGAGCTGCAGTGTTGACCTGTAGTGTGTATGTGTTGAGTTGTAGTGTTGAGCTGTAGTGTTGAGCTGTAGTGTGTAAGTGTTGAGTTGTAGCGTTGAGCTGTAGTGTTGAGCTGTAGTGTGTAAGTGTTGAGTTGTAGTGTTGAGCTGTAGTGTGTAAGTGTTGAGCTGTAGTGTTGAGCTGTAGTGTGTAAGTGTTGAGCTGTAGTGTGTAAGTGTTGAGTTGTAGTGTTGAGCTGTAGTGTGTAAGTGTTGAGTTGTAGTGTTGAGCTGTAGTGTGTAAGTGTTGAGCTGTAGTGTGTAAGTGTTGAGCTGTAGTGTGTAAGTGTTGAGTTGTAGTGTTGAGCTGTAGTGTGTAAGTGTTGAGCTGTAGTGTTGAGCTGTAGTGTGTAAGTGTTGAGCTGTAGTGTTGAGCTGTAGTGTGTAAGTGTTGAGCTGTAGTGTTGAGCTGCAGTGCTGCAGGATGTGTGAGGGACAGAGTAAGCCTGGACACAGCTGTAAACTGACCTGTCAGCACTGTTATCTCACCACGGGTTGCCAGATTGGATTAAATAAATAACTCTACATTTATAATCCACATACTGGCTCAGATCTTCCACAGATCTTTCATTCCTCTCCGTCCTCACGTCATCATAACTGTACTGTGCAAAAGTTTATCCACCCTATTTATTTTGTACAAACTTTGTTATAGATTATTTTATTGTATGACTTCTACACTATTGAGTCAGTAAAAAACATTTTAGTTTCCCAAACATTAGGTTTCCAGCACAAACTGAAATGTTACAGAAATACGTTTGTATGTCCGTAAAGAAAACAGTGAATTACATAAGAGACACTTTTCATACAAAAATAGTCAGAGTCTCCAGAAGAACCAAGTCTGGTTCTGCAAGGTTCTCAATAAAACCTACAGCTCCTTTCATATAAAACCGTAGAAAGTGTACCTGAGAATGCTATTTTTTAAAAGTAAAGGTATAAATAGTTTGAAGTATTTATTACTGTATACTTCTCTTTATAGTATTTAATTTAATTTTAATTTTAATTTAATTTTATTATTTTTGAAGGCATCTTTGCTCTACATAATTTATTTGCATGTGCCTAAGACTTTTGCACAGTACTGTATATTTTAGAACCAGAAGGTAAAGTATACGCTTTATGGGTGGGTCTAAAGGGATTGATCTGGCAACCCTGCACTCTGCAGTCTCTCTCAGCTTGGCCATGCAGGGAATCTGCACATGAGGCTGTTTGTGTGAAATCAACACCGAAAAAAGTCAACTCTTTAAATTTAAATCAAATTTAACATTTTAAACAGTGTATTATTATTATTATTATTATTATTATTATTATTATTAATCACATTTGTATTAAATCTTACATGATTCTTTTGAATTAGGTTTCATTCATGTGAACACAGTAGATGTTAAGTGTGAATAAGAACGTTAATTAGCTTTACAAAATAAATATATAAAATATTTATTTTTCCAACCAGTTAGAAAACGTTCAGCGGTTATATAATTAATTCCCAAAACAAAATTAGTTTCTAACGCTATAAAGATAAAGAGCCTGATCTCTGATCTATTTTTCATATTTTAGTTTCAATTTGAACAAATGTTTTATAAATCCGTGATGAAAGAGTGAAATCCATCAAAACTCACTCGACATTATTGAAAAAGTCAACAATGTTTTGAGAGAAAGTATGAAATGAGAGAAAGTAATACACAAAGTTGTTGCTAAAACTTGCTGAAGTTTTCTGCCATCACAATACAAGATAAAAACGAAGGATCCGCGGCCCGTGGAACCCGTGCTGTGCTCGTGGCCGTGTTCCACAGTGGGATTTTAACAGTAATATACTGTGACAGGTTCTCCACCATCGCTGACCCTGGGGTCCGAGTGATTACAACTGCTCTCTCTGATCCAGTCTCACTGATAAATCCTCATCCTCAACCAAACGTCGTAGAACCCATGCTCTGGAGTTAAACTGAGGTTCTTTTATTTAAAGGCTCAAACACATTTAAACAGAGAAAGTATGAAATGATGGAGATCTTCTCTGTCAGGAGACACAAACATTCCTGCAGTTTAAACGAGGATTAAACCGGAATTCCGCTTCTGAACTTCTCACTTAATCCCGTTATAAAGCACCGCATACGGTTCTCTGAATAAAGCGAATCTCATATCCGACACTTTCCAGAGGGAAACTCATCCCGACACGGCTTCAGTAGTTTTCTATCATAATAACATGCTGATGTCACCCAAAATCATGTAACCATGGTAACGGTCAGAGAAACTAAACTAAATGGACAAGAACAAACTAGACCTGGGTTCATGTGGCTCTCTTCAAGAGTTCTGTGAGGATCCGTTACATAGTTAAAGGTTCTCATCTTCATGAAAGAATTTGGCATGGAAACCTTTCTGAAACCACTTTATCTCAGAGAACCTCACAGAAGACCCTCACAGAAGACCCCCACAGAAGATCCCCACAGAAGAACCCCACAGAAGAACCATTACGGGTTCTAGAGTTGACCTTTTCTTGTAGGAGTGTGCACTTCCTTTGTGATTAGTGTTTGGAGGGTTAATGGTTCTATTTCTTCTTGAAGAATCCTCTGAAAGATGAAAATGTTCTTCTGAATCTTCATAATGCTTCAGGGTTCTTGTTGACCACAATTCATAGAACCCATGACAGCCATCCGCAGATGAGTAAAAAAAAATACAACGCTACATAATATATTTACAGATGTTATAATGTGTTATAATGTTATAATCCTGCACGTTTGAGTATGTGTTTGTTTCTCTCTGAAGTGTGTGATGGTGTCCATGTGTTCCTTACATTAGATCAGCTGGGATTATGATTTTAACTCCTGCTTTCTGTGTGAAGAACATATCATATATATCTATATATCTATAACATAGACCACTGTGAGTCTTTATGGAAAGAACACTGAGATTAATTTGAAAAATTTGGGCTTCAAACTGAATTCGTCAGATATTTGTGGACAAGGGTTCCCCTGTAGGGAAGACATGTTTATGTTTATGGTGCTATATGGAACTTTTTAAGAATGTACATGAGAGAGAAGAAGGTTGGTGAGATTTCTTCTGTAATATAAGGAAAATGATTCTCACTGGAAGGAACCTTGAAGGTATTGAACTCTGTAACAGTCTGGATTACTGGAAGAAAGCTACAGAAGACCACCAGAACCATTAACCATTCAAAGAACTGTTGAGGAACCCTTTCTTTTTTGTTGTTGAGATGAACAGGAAAGAAAAGATCATTCCTCTCTCCTTTTTTACACTGAAAGTGAGCTGATAGTTGAAGGCGAGTCTGATGCGGTATTTGGATCTGCCCCTGTGTCTCCACTACAGCTGAAGCAGCAGAAATATCCAGACACTCAGCAAATGTTTTATGGTGTATTGATCCCGAGAGCCTGAGAGATGATAAGGAAAAGTGCAGATATACTCGGGGATTCAGCACAAGTTCAGACGTGAAGTGTCCTGTAACTATAGCTGGGTTTTGGTCACACATCATTTTACTAAACAGTTGTTGTAGATTGAAACGGTGCTCTGTTTAACAATGATTGATTTTCTTCTCCTTTATCCCTCTATCTCTCTGTCATTCACAGCAGGTAGCTCATCCTGTGTTGGATGATGTTCTGGCCCACTGCTTTGAGACCTTTCTGTTATGGATGGGGAATTATGGAGAATAACTGATATTGGTTCATTGTCTGTATTTTCCTTTTGCATGCCAGTGCCATGGTTCTTTCAAAAAAAGATCTTTCTGAGAACATCCATCGTCCAAGCTGCAGGATTTGCGAACACAACCTGTGGGTAGGCGAGATGTTTTTCCTCGCTTCTGCATGGGGCTAGAACGTCTATAAACTGTGACGCTTTCCCCAGCACGATGGTTTCCTCTCAGATTCTGGACCTCCACAAAAACTAGCTACCGATTCAGACCACCTCCAGAGCAGAGTGTGATTGCCTCATCCACCAGGCAGCGTTAGCTACACGTGGTGCCTGAGATGGACACGGCGTCCTTGTCATTTCTTAAATAAGTGACTCGTTCTGAGTTCTGGAGCGAGGAGGACTCGTGCCCCATGGCATGGGTCAAGCTGTTCAGGAAGCCGGGGAGCGGAGGCTTTGGCGCTGGTACAGGAGGCGTGGCAGGTCCAGGCTTGGGGAAATCATATCAGCCAGGAAGCATGCTCTCACTGGCTCTCACCAAGGGTCTGCTCAATGAACCCGGCCAGAACAGCTGCTTCCTCAACAGCGCTGTGCAGGTGAGTGCTGGGAGAACGCTAAGCATCATGGTTTACTGTACACTCTCAGTCACTCTGGCTAACACTGAACATTGCATGGTGATGTTCGTGTAGAAGGCTAGTTCTCCAGCTGAGTCCGATTGTTCCTGTAGGTTCTCTGGCAGCTGGACATCTTCAGGAGGAGTCTGAGGCAACTCTCGGCTCATTTCTGCCTGGGTGACGCCTGCATCTTCTGCGCTTTAAAGGTTCGTGTATAAACACAGATCTGACCTGACACTGCTGTTTGACTCTGTACACACAAGTTATATTTTAGTTTATTTTAATTCGTCTATGAAAATACCTGCTTGGTTATTTAAAATGAATAGAATGTTTACTTGTTCTCGGTTTTCTTCTCGTCCCTGCAGAGCATCTTCAGTCAGTTCCAGCAGAGTCGGGAGCGAGTGTTGCCCTCAGACTCGCTGCGTCACGCTCTGGCCGAGACCTTTAAGGACGAGCAGCGTTTCCAGCTCGGACTCATGGACGACGCTGCCGAATGTTTTGTACGTAACTTTTAACCCACCATAAATCCACTCCTTCCACGTGACGAATCATGTATTTCTCCAGATTCCAGATCTGCTGAACTAAAATTCCACCACAATTACAGACTAGTCCGAATAATCAACAATAACTCTCAGTGTAAAGTTTATCCTAAAATATTTCCTCATTCCCAAGTGTAATGGTGTATTTATTTATATTTATAAGCCAATATGTATACAGTATGTTAACGCTCAGGCACTGTAGTTTCTTCACACACACGTTTTCCTTTTCTTCCTTTTATTTTCATACATTTTTAAAGTTCATCATTTAAAATAAATGTAACTCTTCTAATTATATATCTGTAAATGTTATAAATATACACTTTGGAAATGTAGAACCGTTTACAGTTCTCTGGTTGTCCCTCTGAGTGTTTCTTTAGCAGAAAGTGTTCCAAGTAGAATCATTTTTGGAAGCTAAGAACCTGTAATTATCCAAAATATAAAATAAATAATCGGATTATTGATGCGAGCGCACAGATTTGATCATGAACTCCAGATTTGATCATTTCCACTCTGTGATTTTGCTGTAAGTGGAACATGGTTTCTCCTTCTCACCCACTTATATAACAACGCTGTCTTTCCTTTTTTTCCTCTCCATGCTGTGTGAGACAGGAAAACATTCTGGAGAGGATTCATCTGCACTTGGTGTGTGATTCAGGTGAAATTTGTACCTCCAGGTCCTGCATCACGCACCAGAAGTTCGCCATGACTCTGTACGAACAGGTATAACATCACGCCTATGGTGCAGAAGTCTAGCTACAAAAGTTGTGTTTCCACAGGAACCATTCCAGGAACGCTTTCAGGAACATTCTTGAACCTTTTTAGCTCCTGCTATTGGAGTATCTGTTCTGCAGACCCGGGGGTGGAGCTTTGTGTACTGCACAAACCTGAAGTTCACAGAATGAGAAGAGTTCCACTTTTGTTTTTATTAAAGTGGTACAGTGTAAATAAACCCAGCATTATGGCTGTTAAATTCATCTGTAGCCCCGTGTAAAGAACTGATCTGAAATGTAAAGGTATGAGTATAAGAATGTAATAAATAAAGTGTTTAGCGAGAGCCGCAGGGACGTGTTGTTGCACGTCAGGTCATTGGAGGAGGTGTTTCCAGCTGAATGCTGACTGTAGTGTTCTCACTCTGCAGTTTGTGTGTCGGAGTTGTGGAGCGTCGCTGGATCCTCTTCCCTTCACCGAGTTAGTGCACTACGTGTCCACTACGGCCCTCTGGTGAGCTTTTTATCCACCGCAGCATCCTCTCTGATCTCCTGTACACTTTATTTACAGCACAGAGACCGAAGCCATGCTCACTGTAGTGTAACGTACTCCTGCACTGTGTGTCGTATACATCATCCCGTTTTAAAACAGGTTCCCCTTAGGACCATTAAAGGTTCTTCAGTTTGTCCACAGAGGGTTTCCTTTTTAACAGGAAGCTAAGAACCTTTAACCCTGATCTCATGAACCTTTAAAGAACCGTTGTCCTAATATTGTAGTTTGGTTCCTAATATTATAAGAAGTTAGTTGATGAAACAATTCATTTAAGTAACCTAAAGAACACGTTACTGTAAACAGCTCTCAGTTTTACACGTACATGGCTTGTTTGTGTGTGTGTGTGTGTGTGTGCGTGTGTGTGTGTGTGTATGTATGCATGTGTGTGTATGTATGCATGTGTGCGTGTGTGTGTGTGTGTGTGTATGCATGTGTGTGTATGCATGTGTGCGTGTGTGTGTGTGTGTGTGTATGCATGTGTGTGTATGCATGTGTGTATGTGTGTGTGTGTGCGTGCGCGCCTGTGCGTGCGTGCATGTGTGTGTGTGTGCGTGCGCGCATGTGCATGCGTGCGTGTGTGTGTGCGTGCACGCGTGTGCGTGTGTGTGTGTGTGTATGCGCGTGTGCGTGTGTGTGTGTGTGTGTGTGCATGCGCGTGTGCGTGCGTGCGTGTGTGTGTGTGTGTGCATGCGCGTGTGCGTGCGTGCGTGCGTGTGCGTGTGTGTGTGTGTGCATGCGCGTGTGCGAGCGTGCGTGTGTGTGTGTGTGTGTGTGTGTGTGCATGCGCATGTGCGTGCGTGCGTGTGCGTGTGTGTGTGTGTGTGTGTGTGTGCATGCGCGTGTGCGTGCGTGCGTGTGTGTGTGTGTGTGTGTGTGTGTGTGTGTGTGCATGCGCGTGTGCGTGCGTGCGTGTGTGTGTGTGTTAGTCAGCAGGTGGAGCGTGCGTTGGAGAGGACGGACCGGCTGCGCTCTGATATGTTCAGTGAACTGCTGCAGGCAGCAAACACCATGGGAGATCTGCGCAACTGCCCTGTACGTCTCATATTTCTTTATCTGAAATTATGGAAGAGTTTAAAGACGTGTTTATTCCCCCAGACATTTGAGACTTTTCTGGTTTTATTATTTCATGAATAAAATGTTTTGGTTTTATTGAATTATGATTTATTTAATTGTTTAGAATGACTTGATTTTATTGTACAGCAATTTGCTGAAAACATGATGTCTTTAAATGTGCCGTATAAACAAAAGGAGACAGAGATGTAAAAGTTTAAAGCAGAAAGACAGTTCATGCAGTACAGTTTTATATTTTTAATACTTAATCTCTACCCTGAAAACTAAAAATACATTAAGTACTGAAGTGCTGACTGCATGTGTCTCTTCCTGAGCACTAATCCTGCAGTGTAATCTTAAGAATAGAAGGTAAACTAACACTGTCATGTTCTTTAAGACTCAAACACACACACACACACACACAGAGTGTGTATCTGCTGATTCAGGCCTGAACCTCGAGTCTGCGCCAGCGATGACATAACAGCGGGTCATGTGACAGTCTATATTTACTGTTGCTCTCTGGGGGGCGACACGTGTTTTTGAGGATGTTTAAGCATGTGTCTGTGTATTTCACTGCAGCCTCACTTCATACTGCATATACATATACTGTACTTAGACATATACATATATACACTGTACTTATACATATACATATACATATATATATACTGTACTTATACATATACATATATACTGTACTTATACATATACATATATACACTGTACTTATACATATACATATACATATATATATACTGTACTTATACATATACATATATACTGTACTTATACATATATATATATATACTGTACTTATACATATACATATATATATACTGTACTTATACATATACATATATACTGTACTTATACATATACATATATATATATACTGTACTTATACATATACATATATACTGTACTTATACATATACATATATACTGTACTTATACATATATATATATACTGTACTTTTACATATACATATATATATACTGTACTTATACATATACATATATATATATATATTGTACTTATACATATACATATATATATATACTGTACTTATACATATACATATATACATACTGTACTTATACATATACATATATACTGTACTTATACATATATACATATATACTGTACTTTTACATATATATATATACTGTACTTTTACATATACATATATATATACTGTACTTATACATATACATATATATATATTGTACTTATACATATACATATATATATATATATACTGTACTTATACATATACATATATACATACTGTACTTATACATATACATATATACTGTACTTTTACATATATATATACTGTACTTATACATATATACATATATACTGTACTTATACATATATACATATATACTGTACTTATACATATATATATACATACTGTACTTTTACATATATATATACTGTACTTATACATATACATATATATATATATTGTACTTATACATATACATATATATATATATATATACTGTACTTATACATATACATATATATATACTGTACTTATACATATACATATATATATATATTGTACTTATACATATACATATATATATATATATATATACTGTACTTATACATATACATATATATATATTGTACTTATACATATACATATATATATATATATATATACTGTACTTATACATATACATACACACACACACTGAAGTGAATTAATGACTTTGATCTGAGTAAGTACAGATATGACTCCTCAGAAGAGAATAATGAATTCTGTGAGATTTGGCAGGTCACGTTTCTGTAAGTCCCACTTTCACGTCTAATTTCCGCACGAGATGTGGAACAAACTGTAAACAATAAAAGTGTAAAACTTATCATCAGAGACTTTCTCTAGAATTTATCATTAGTAGATAATTTTATGGAGATAAAAGGTGCAATAATGAAAAGTGAGGTCTCCACTGCTCGAGCCGTGGTTCCTGCAGGGTGTGATCTCACCTTCTCTTCTGCTCCACAGAGTAACTGCGGGCAGAGCATCAAGATCCGCCGCGTGCTAATGAACTGTCCCGAGATCGTCACCATCGGCTTCGTGTGGGACGCGGAACAGTCGGATCTGACCGAGGACGTAATCCGCTCTCTCGGGCCTCACCTCAACCTGTCAGGGGTCAGGACACACACACACACACACACACACACACACACACACACACACACACACACCACCCCGTCCACCAATCAGAATTCAGCTTCATTCAGCCTGTATCACAGCTCCAGGGGTCTGGTTCAATCCTGAACTCTCTGTGTCCATGGGGGTTTCCTCCGGGTTCTCCGGTTTCCTCCCATGTCCCAAAAAAATGCCAGTAGATGGATCGGCTATTCTAAACTAACTATTGTCTCTGAAGTTTCAGAAAAAACTTATCTCAGACTACTTATCCGTTATCCCGATAGTAGACTCTACTCACACACACCTGCACGTTTCTGCTCTGATTAAAGCTACGAGACAGTATAATGTCGTGATGCGTCACGTGTTCAGTTTAATTTCACGTTTCTGCAGTGTTTCTGTACACAGTGAGGATATTATCAGGACATGATGAGGAAGAGTGTGAAACTCATCACTCTGTTGATCATCTTCCCCTCGCTCGTTTCAGCTCTTCTACAGAGTTACCGATGAAAATGCTAAGAAGCGAGAGCTTCACCTGGTGGGAATGATCTGCTACTCCAGCCGCCATTACCTCGCCTTCGCCTACCACAGCAAGTCTTCCAAATGGGTGTTCTTCGATGACGCCACGGTGAAAGAGGTCTTCTTCTTTATTTATTCATGCTTCACTTTAGCAGCTCCACTGCTGAGGGCTGCGTTTATTTACCAACACAGCGTACTTATTAACCTCAGATACTGTTTATTTGCTGTTTGAAGAATTCTCATATAAAAATCTGAATTTTCTCTTGACATCATATTTGCTAATTTAGTTCTGTTCCTAGCTGTAAAGTGGAAACATGTTCAGCAGTTCAGGTGTGTGGAATGAGTCCACTGTTCAGTGTTGGTTTACTCAGGGTTTTGAGAACGTTGTGTTCAGATTGGCTCTAAATGGAAGGACGTTGCGTCAAAGTGTATCCGAGGACATTTCCAGCCGCTGCTTCTGTTCTACGCTAACCCGGATGGCAGCGCCGTGTCCAATGAAGACGCCCCCCGACAGACCACCATGTGGTCCCAGTACAAATCTGCCCTCAATGGGGATGGGCCAGGTAATCAGCCAATCAGCCTTTAACCCACACTTACATCTTTATGGTGGTTTCTCATCACCCTGGGTTTTATCTCGTGAGCTTTGAGAGCTTTGAGCAGCGTTCCCAGCCTCACTCCATCTCAAAACCGCACAAAAGACCTGAAACTAACACATTTGTCTTCTTTTTCTCAGCCATTGTGTGAAACAAGGTCACTGTGGTCCACACACACATCAATTCAGTTTAATTTTATTTGTATAGTACTTGTAACACACACACACACACACACACACACACACACACAGATGAATACTTGCTGAGTTTATTGATTCAGCTGGATTTAGTATTGATTCCTGGTGTCTGTGCTTCATGAGGACGAGTGTGTACACTGCTGTCCTTCGGTTCTACACTACAGCGGTTCTGCGCTAGAACTCTTCTCCAGCTCGCTGTAATAACCGCGTTCAAGCCCTAACGTTTCACTTTAGTGTTAAAGCTGTGTGCAGGTGGGGATGTTTTAAAACAATAGCATTATGGTTAATTCTTGGTTAATTCTCTGTGTTTTACTTCATGATGAAATCTCGTCCTTCGTCCTGTCCTTCTCCACAGACGTGTCTGTAACGTGACGTGATGACCTGCAGAATCCTGCTCTAGGGTCGTGTTCTGATCGGATTTTCCACACTGGAGTTTTATCGTCAGAAATATTCCATACTGGTTTGTTTTATTCTGAATATAACACGGTCCTGTTCTACTCCAGAGCTTTAGTAATATTTAAAGCTTGAGAGCTTTTCGTAGAAAGATTTTCAGATCCTTTGTGACGAGCCTCGAGGTTTTCAGGTGGATGTTTAATGGTGGCTCGTTACTGGACGTTTT